>NC_082389.1:11850307-12057509 GCF_031168955.1 Gadus macrocephalus
ACAGACACAAACACACTCACCCATACTATGATAAAAATCCACTATAATATAGATATAACACAAAACCAAAGCAGGGATTAGTTAGACTGATAAGAGTAAGTAGATATGGAGGGGTCACCTGGTTGGATCAGAGTCCGGTCCCTCTGCTAGTCCATGCAGGGTGACGACTTCCCTCAGAGACGCTCAACAGGGTCAGCAGTATTCCTCTGAGACTCATGCGGCTCTACCTTAGCACGACTGCGGTACAGCGTATGCCCCAAACTCCCCCTCTCTCTCTCTCTTCCAAACGCTCTCTCTCACACTCATGCTCTCTCTATCACATTCCTTGTCTCTCTATCTCTCCTTCTGTCTTCCCACCTCCCTCAATCTTTCCCACTCTCTCTCCCTATCTGCCCCTCTCACTCATTCTCTCCAATCTCTCTCTCTCTCTCTCTCTCCCTCTCTCTCTCTTCCCGACTCCCTCTCCCTCACCTCCCTCCCTACCTATGCTTCTCTACCTCCCACGCCCTCCCTCCTGTTTGTTACACCCCGCCCACTCACTTTTACCGGCCGATAAAGAGCAAGTTTGAAGAAGAGGAAGGAGAAGTGATGTCATCAGGGAGATCTGTAATCCCAGAGCGGTAGGGGTGCTGAACAGCAGACTAGTACTAGTCTTTTGCAAAAAAGAATAATGTCATCCCATGAAAGCCATATTTTTTGTATGTATATATAAGATATCTTACCAATAGCCAATGTGTAAACTGACGTTTGGGTGGCACAATTTGACAAAGAGAAAAAACTGTTATATATATTTTTTTAATGGATAATTTTGTTGGTTTTTCACTCTTAACTCTTATTTGATACATTCTCAAGTAGGCATTTGAAAATTCTAGTGAAACCCTCAGGTCGATTTTTTCTTGTACAATATTAACACGTTTGTCTTTAAAGCAATCCATTCCAATTCAATTTGTACATTTACCAAACCGGAGGGATTTATCGAAACATCAAAATAGCCCTTGCTAAATAAACGAACTCCTAAAGTTATTCTATTAAATATCGCCACCTTTTGGCTAAAACAAGTAAGTACAAGAAAAGTTCCCCAATAAGAGTGGGTCTTTTTTTCTAGATACTGGGTTTAAGATGAGACAAATAAAAGAATACCTAATAATAAGCATGCAAACTTACATTATTAAACGAATTGCATTAATCAAAACAACATATTGTGCGTGTGATCTGATTGATTTGACATATATTTCTTCTTTGACTACTTATGCAGGCTTGCTAAAATCAACCCCGCCCATATGTCAAAGTTAGATTGATTGGGCTGCTTACTTTGAAACAGATGGCATTTGTATAATTAAAGCCAATCTTCTAACAGGGACTTCAATTGAGGTTAGTGATTTGTGATCAATTCCATCTGTTTGGGCATATTATCCCATCACTAAATAATATTACATGATGATTCTAACGCTGTCGCTCATCAAATCCATGTAAATATTGTTTGTCAAGCCTAATATCATGAAAAACCGCTACAGTCTTTTGGCCAATCAGCTGGTTCATTTTTTTATGGCTGTGCCATCAAAAAAAAAGTTTCACCAGTTCCACGTATTCATTCAGTCTCCCCCCGTTTCACTGTGTTCTCAATGTCGCCCCCTGGTGGCTCAAACTTTAAGCACACACACGCGGCTGTTGAGCTCCGCTTTGTACAGGCGAAGCCCAAGCACACCGGCTGGCTGAAGGTCGTGGAGAAGGTGTACAGGTGGGCGAGACCCCGGACGAGCACACCTCACAGAACGTGATGGTTCCCGCGTCGTAGTCCAAAGCCACACCGACCCGGTTGCCACTCATCTGGCAGGCGAGGCGGGTCTTCCTGCGGTTGTGCCAGGCCGCCAGCTTCCTGTCGTGCTTGCTGGTGTTAAACTCCAGGACACCTGGGTAACAGATGAAGACCTTTCAGTTGGAGAGCCAGCTGTATAACAGCTGTGTAACAAAGTAATACCCACTTTTGGGGAAACACTGCCAACTTTGGAGGCACCTTCACACCACACTCACGCATGGACACACTCACACAAGCACACACATACACGCACACACTCACAGACAAACACAAACTCCTTATAAAACCCTTCCTGTAAACATTCCAATTTAAAGAATTGTAGGAGTAGAACTTGTTTGATTGGTAGAACATCAATCTGCCATCGTTCCTCAGCAATAGCCACACACATGGATACTAAAAGCATGGGGTGTGGGTGTGTTAATGAGTATGCATGCAAGTTTGTGTATGTGTGTATGTGTGGTGTGCGTGCATGCCTGTGTGTGTGTGTGGGTGGGTGGGTGCGTGTGTAGGTGTGTGTGTGTTAGTGCGTGTGTGTGAGTGTTGGTGCGTGTGTATGTGTGTCTGACTGTGTGAGTGCGTAGTGTGCGTTTGTGCATGTGTACCGACCGGGTTGTTCCAAAGGCGTTCCCCTCGCGGCCCTTGCGTCCGATGCTCTTGTAGCACACGCCGATGTCCCAGAAGCCCTCGGCCAGCACCTCCCAGTAGTGCGTTCCCGCGGCGACGCTCTGCGCCACCAGCACCTGAGGCCAGTGGTCGAAGCGCTCTGGGTGGGCGGCGCACGAGCCGACCTTTGACCCTGGCGGCGGAGCGAAGGTCGTCGGAGACGCTCAACAGGGGGTGGGCCGAGTTGGTGTCCAGGGTCAGGGGACTGCTCACTGTGGGGGGGGGGGGGGGGGGGGGGGGGAGAGGAACGAGGGCGAGAGAGAAGGAGAGAGAGGGGAGAAGGAATAAAGGGAGAGAAAGAGATAGAGAAAAGTGAGGAAGAGAGTGTGGGGGGGGGAGGACATAGAAAGAGAGAGCAGAGAGAGAGGGGCAGGGGGAGAGAAAAGGAGAGAGAAAAGGGAGAGGATGGAAGAAATACAGGCACACAAAGAGATAGAGAGGGGGAAGAGGTAGAGAGCATGCGGTCAGGCGTGAGGGAGAAGATCATCTTATCTCTTGGTGTCGGGTTCAGTTGTATTTATTTATGTTTTCAGTCCCGCGTCACCTTTTATGAAAGGGATTTACAGTTTTAGTTTTTATCCCCATGAACACACTTATATTTGGACCTTGGAATGGATTTTCGTCTTTTTATCCTCACATTTTGTGTTAAGATTACTTGTTTTAATTACTTTGGATCATTGCCATCTGTGACGGTTTGTCCTTGATCATGTAAAACACTTTTTAGCATCCGTTGCAGAAGGTGCTGAATAGACTTGATCATAATCGTTGATATTATAGAGATGCAGATCCTGAATGGTGACAACACCCCACATGTTTTTATGCTGTGATGTTTGGCGCACATCCAACCGTATGTTCAGGCCAAAATGAAGGGCTGTGAAATATGTCCTCTTGCAAGTGATAAACAAATTCTATATTTCCATTCAATCCAAAATAAACAATATCCTGATGTTACAATAAGTTAAAGCCCTGCTCTGTCCACTCCGTCACTCACTGCTAAATCGGCCTATCAAGTGAATCAAAGGCTACGGAATCCCCGCCCCCGCCCTCCGACCCGACCACTCACGGAGCTCCCTCTTCAGGTCACCGAGGCAACGCAGGGTCTCGGTGATGAAGACCCGATACCTGCTCTCCAGCTCCTCCAGGAGCCGCCCCCGGTCCAGGGTGGGCGGGTCTGGGGCCAGCAGCGGGCCGCTCAGGTCGGACACTAACCTACAATCAGTCCAACTTTATTCACACAACGCTTTTCATACAACTGAAAGTGCTTAATGAGGCAGGAAACACATGCAGAACAAATATTGTCACGATAACTTTAAGCTAACCATCAAGCATTCGGAATCATGCATTTGAAAGGTAGACTGCAACTGAATAAGAGGGCGTACTACTTGATGAGGAAAAAATATCGACTAAAAAGGTATGTTTTGTGATGTACTTCACGTGTGCACCGAGACAATTTGCACAACAACATGACCTTTAACCTTTACCTGGAGTCATCCGATTGAAAAGCCTGTAGAGGGAAGGGAGGGAGAGAGATGAAACAAAGAATAACTTAGTCTTTACCTTGATTTCAGTGGGAGAGTCTGCTGAGGAATGACTACAGACTAGAGGTCAGAAATAACCTGTGTCTCTACTAGGCCAGATCAACGTCTACATGGTTAGAGTCGGTTGAGCCACCAGGTGTTAACGTGGTTGCAAATAACGCTGCTGGGCTCAAATAATTGTCTGCATTTACCTATAGTCAGTAACGCTGGAGCTAAGTAGCGCAGATGGAAGGGAAGAGGACGTGAGTTCGAGCCCCATGGCGACCAACACGGGAGGAAGCTCCCAAAATGGGCTGCTAGCATCATACCTTGCGTAGCTTCCCAGACTTTTTCAACCCTTATACAAACAGCCGGCAGCCAGTGTATAAGTGTATTGTATAAGTGTATATCGTACCCAGATGAGCAGGAAGGGGTCCTCCTCTGCCAGCAGGGCGGCCAGGTAGTGCCTGATGCTCCGCGTCTGCTCCAGCCCGCTCTTCACGCGGGAACCCTCCTCCGCCGCGCGGCCCTCGGCCCGCTGCCTCTCCCGCCGGGTGGCCGTCCTCAGCGCCCCCTGCAGCGCCTCCACCTCCGCCCGCAGCGCCGCGCCCAGGCGCTCCACCTGCTCCTCGTTCTCCTGCCAGGACTCCTGCCACGGATTAACCTCCCGTCAGGACACGAGGAGCCGCCACGCACAGTAAGCCCTCATTCCTTTCACATTAGGTATATAAATATATATTGATCTATCTTCTTAGAGCTGGAAGGGCTGGAGGAGGTGGAGGAGGTGGAGGAGGTGGAGGAGGTGAGGGAGGGGGGTAGTAGGGGGGGGGGGGGGGGGGGTTCTCACCGCTATGCTGCGGTCCACATGCTCCTGGTCTCTGAGGACCTGCAGTCCGTCCTTCAGCTTGTCCTCGGCTTTCAGGAGGAGAGTGCGGAGGATCACCTTCAGAAACACACACACACACACACCCATAAGTATACTCTCTCTACACACACACACACACACACACACCCATAAGCACACGTATACCCTCCACACACACACACACACACACACACACACACACACACACACACACACACACACACACACACACACACACACACACACACACACACACACACACACATACGAACACACAAACACACACACACACACACACACACCCACCTTCAGCTCCTCCTCCACCTGCCTCAGGGGTCGGACCCTGTGCTGGGCGTGGCCCCCGGCCAGCAGGCAGTCCCCACAGGCGTAGGCGCGCTCCTCAGAGCAGTAGTAGCGGTACGGCTCGGCGTGCTCGGGGCAGCGCCGGCCCTCCAGACCCCCCCCCCCGCCGCCGCCCCCCAGGGGGTCCACCAGCTGGTGGTGGCGGAACGCCGGCCTCTCCAGGTGGGGGCGCAGGTGTCGCGCGCACAGCGACACCTCGCACCTCAGGCACGTCTTGACGGCTTCGGTGGGGGCGGCGGTTTCCGTGACGACGGTGGCCGGCGGGGGAGGGGTGCAGCAGTCGCACGGCACCACGGCGCGGTGCTCCTGGCACTGGGGGCAGGAGAAGCGACCTTTGACCCCCGGGGGAGGGGGAGAGGAGGAGGAGGGGGGCCCCCAGGCCTCGCGGATGCAGGCGGGGCAGAAGGTGTGTCCACACGGCAGGGGGGTGGCCCAGGTGAACACGTCCCGGCACACGGAGCACATGAGCTCCGCGTCCTGGGACGGCATGGTGAGGTCCGGGGGGGAGGAGGCTGGGAGGGAGTCAGTTAGTTAGTTAGTTAGTTAGTTACGTAGTTACTTACTTACAAAGCAGTTAGTTAGTTAGTGAGCCAGCTAGCTATCGTTCGATTGTGTTTGTTTGTTCATTCGCTAGAGAACTAGCTAGCATGTGTATGTATGTATGTGTGTGTGTGTGTGTGTGTGTGTGTGTGTGTGTGTGTGTTTGTGTGTGTGTGTGTGTGTGTGTGTGTGTGTGTGTGTGTGTGTGTGTGTGTGTGTGTGTGTGTTTGTGTGACCGCACAACCATTGCAACTATCCCCACATCCAACTCACTGTATACTTCCTGAATGACAACAAATTAGTAATGTTTCTGTCAAATTAATGAGAAGGTTTATAGCACATTCTATTACACGTTAAATAATGTACAAAATAACAACTATAACACCTTGATTTAAATCAACAATGCCTCACCAACTCAGGATCCGTTAACTAGCTGGTTAGCCGCAAGCTAAGAGACCCAGGAAGACTACATGCAATGCTGACCGGTTGTAGAGGATCAGGAGATCATCCCTTCTTACAAGATCCTACTACACTACATCCTCCCTCCCTCTCCTTACTCCCTCCCTCCTACTGTCAGAATCGGTAACTTAGAGGCCATTTGTTTTCCTTAAGAAAGCAGAAGATCCCACAGGGTGTTCTTACCTTCTGGGACCGTTCTAAGGAGTGTTATCCAGGTTTGACGTGATCATCAGTGGCTTTGTGAGAGCATGTTTGAGTGTGTGAGTGTAAGTGTGTTTATTGTCTGTGTGTGTGTGGGGGGGGGGGATTTACTTTGGAAGCTAATCCTGGTCAGGACACCTACTGTGTCTCTAAATGACATGTCAAATGACCCAGAGAGAGAGAGGGAGAGAGAGAGATTCATGGATTGTAAAGGAGCAAGGAGGTTGAAGAATGCTGCAGAGAATCTTTGAATTTAGGGCACAAACTGAATTCCTGAATTAATACTTCAAAGTCTGTTGTCATCCTCATTCTCCTCTTCCTCTTCTTCCTCACTCCGTACTGCCCTGTATTAAACTGAAGTCAGGTGATCAAAACATTGCCCTCTAATGTTTAAGTCTCATACCAAGTCTCACCCCGGGAGCCACACCTTCCATCTTCCAAGTTTCATCATCAGAAACTTGAACCCCTTTCTTTCCTGTTTCTTTACTGCGCAGTTATCAGTTCAAACCACAGAAAGAGCTCTGTAGAGCCCAGCTTGCAATGGAGGAACAGCAGAGAAAAGCAGTAATGCTTTGAGAGCATTCTGAGTAGAATAGCTTTTCAATTTTTTATTCTGCATTCACAAAAAGGAGAGGAAACTGTGCTTTTCGGGCGTACTCCTTCAGGCTCAACTTCACGATATGTCAAGCGAGAATATTAAAGATATAGAAGGCATGGATTTTAGTTTGAATGTAATACATTCGATTAAATAAGCAAAGCAGAGTACCATATAGAAGTCTTTTACATAATGAACAATGACTTTTTGTGTTTATAATTCGTTTGGAAAGACAAAGGGTTGGGCACTGTGATATCGGTCATAACAGAAATTCAAGATGTTATTTGTTTGGTAAACATGTCGGAGGTAGGATGTGTGCATATGAAGATATTTGGAAAATAAAGACAACGTTTTATTTAAATTTAATTTAAGGCATAATAGGTAACAAGCTGGTGAAGCTGAAGATGATCCAGGGCGTGGCGCAGAGCGGGCCGACCGGGACCCCCGCCCTCCTGCTGGTCATCGACACGGACACCCCGATGGACGAGAAGTGCGCGCGGGCGGCGGAGCAGCACATGGAGCTGCTGGGGGGGGCAGGCGGTGTGGCGGCACGCCGTCGTGGTCCTCAACGCGGGCATCTGGCACGCGGGGGACCCCACCGCCCCGGAGGTCATGGCCCCGAGCGGCGGCTTCCTGGGACGGATCGTGCGCAAGTGCGCCGGGAGGCACCACCTGCTCAACACGGACAAGACCCACCCCGGGCAGGTGCTCAGGCTACTGGAGAGGGAGGAGAGGATGGTGGACGGCAAGGGGGGGGAGGCGTTCAGGGTGGACGCCGCGCTGGCGCTGGGCGCCGGGACCCGTCGGCGGGAGGTGATGGAGAGGGTGGTGCTGCGGCAGGCTACCGTCCCCACCACCAGGGAGCTGCTCCGTGAGACGTAGAGAGGGATGTGTGTCTGTCTCTCCCTCTGTCTCTGTCAGCGTGCCTGTCGGGCCGTCCATCTCGCTCTATCTATCTATCTATCTCTCTCTCTCTCTCTCTCTCTCTCTCTCTCTCTCTCTCTCTCTCTCTCTCTCTCTCTCTCTCTCTCTCTCTCTCTCTCTCTCTCTCTCTCTCTCTCCCCCTCTCTCTCTCTCTCTCCATCTCTCCCTCCGTCCACGGTTTCCGTCAGCCCACCAGCTCCCAGAGGTCCGCCTGCTCCTGATGGGCTGGTCTCTGTCGGGGAAGAGCACCCTGGCGGACGCCATCCTGGGCGCCCCCCCCCCGGGGGCCGGCAGCCCGAAGGGGACCACCACGGTGAGCACCGAGCAGGCGGGGCGGGGCGGGCCGCTGGGCCGTGCAGACGGTGGACCCCCCCGGCTGGTGTGGCGCTTCGGCTCCACCGAGGACACCCCCGAGACGGCGAGGCGGGAGATCCTGAAGGGCGTGTGGCTGGCGGCCCCGCCGGGGCCCCACGCCGTGGTGCTGGTGGTGTGCGCCTGCATAGCCTTCACCGAGGCCCTCCTGAGGGCCGTCCGCCAGCACACGGCCTTCCTGGGGCCCGACGTGTGGCGCCACACGCTGGTGCTCTCCCACCGGTGCGACGCCGTCGGCGGCACTGGTTCTCTTCGAGCAGCGTGGGGCCCGGCGGGCGGGGCCAGGGGGAGGGGCTCTTGGAGACGGTGGAGTGGATGGCGGCGGGGAACAGCGTGCTGCAGGTCCACACGGAGGAGGCGGAGGAGGAGGAGGAGTGGGAGGGGGAGGGCGTCGTCATAGAGACGCTGCCACGCGGAGTGCCCCTCATGGAGCTGTTCAGCCAGGTGTGCCGGAAGCGGGAGGAGTTCCTGGAGAGCATCCGGAGGATACTGGTCAGGCCTAAGAAGGCCAGCAGCATCGCCGCGCCTCCGATGAGTGAGTCCCGTTTGAGTTTGAGTAAGGTGTTTGTGTGTGAATAATAAATAAAAATGACAATGTTTGGTCTAAAAACAAATCCAATCTGCCCTTCTCAAAATCTCTACATTTTGCATTTTGGTTGAACTTCTGCTATTTTAATAATTTAGCAGCAAATCTTTTTTTTGTTAGAAATACGTTTTTAAAAAGATGCCCTGACGGAGAGTATCCTTATGCCGCTATCTTGCTTCAGGATGCCTACTGGCATCCTCAATTGCGGACAATTGAGGGATTCAAACCCAGAACCTTTTCGAAACTACACTGTCCTATCTTGCTACATGAGATAAAAACATGTCTGGTGGGTTTGACAGTGTCGGACGAGGAGATGGAGTCGGACGAGAGGAAGGTGAGCGAGTGGCTGAAAGGATGTGATAAAGACCATGATGATGATATGGGGGGAGACATGGCCTGCTCTGAGGGCCGCCAGGTTCCGGACTCCCCTACACTCTCCAGTAATCCCATGTGTGCATGACCGTAGAAAAGTAGCAGTAACTCCCACACATCAAATCTCCACATGAACTGAGGATCCTCTAAATGCTTGGTGTGGTGGACCTGGTCTCTTCGATCCAGCTCTGTGTTTCCTTTGGGGTCGCTGTTGATATTTGATGATGCATCTTTTATTCAAAAGAACTACAGCAAATTAAAGAAAACTGTCTTGTATATGCAAACAGATTGCTTTGAAGATATGATATGTAACATTAAAAGCTTTCAAATATATCTATATCTAAAAATGACTAGAGCTATGTTATACATTTAGTTGAATTGCGTATTTCCCAAATCTGAGAAATCCTTATTTTATTGTTTATGGTAATTGTCTGTTACATTAGGTGAGGTGCAATGTCAATGGGGTCTTATGCCCTTTACTCCCTAACTTCCTTTGAAAAACACACGAAAACAGTAATCCGGTAGACCCCTAAATTATTGATGATTTCGATTTAGCTTACTACTTACTATGTGCTACTATGACAAATGGCTCATGCCAGCCCACACGTTCTTATTTAAATGTTTGTATCTGTCTGGGATACCGGTATTATATGCAGTCTATGTTAAGTCAGTTTAACCGGTATTGTACACATAGAGCTGCTTGTCTGTTATGGGCTACTGTAGAAAGATAGCCGTGAACTATGACTTGCTCCATGGAAGAAGACCCAGTCTCTATGGAGACATATAGGGCTCATTCTTAAAACAACAATTCTTATTTTCATTGGATTATACGCTAATTCAAAAATACTGATAAACATTCTATTTCTTGATATTGGATGCTTATAGGGTTTACAAGATGTGTTGAAATAAATGCAAGTCAGATGCAAGTTGTGCATACAAGGTTTTTCAGGAGAAAAAAAGGGATCTCAGTCTGATATAAGTAGCTTTAACTATGTTGGCTTTAACACTGATTTTGTCAAAATGTCAAACGTTATATTCGAGGACTTGTAGCCTAAAGCTAAGTCCCATTAATAAAACGTCTTTCTAAGTCAGTTTCCAGGGCCAGTGGAGGTCACGGTAGCACGGAAGGAAACAAAACATGATAATAATTGCCACCTGTGCCTAAAATCACAGCAAAAAAAAAAGACGCTTTTAATTCACTTCATCATGGCCTGCTTCAAAGTGAGACGCCCTCAGAAAGTCAATGTGGAGGTAGCCATGGCCACTGTGAATCCCTAAGGAGCGTCTGGTGGTGAATGTCATTAATTATAACAGACAGGGAGAAAGAGATAGCCAGACAGACAGACGAGTGGACAGCCGAGCAGCCGCCAACACATCGTCACTACGGCAGAGAGCGCCGACATAGGCCGGACAGCAGGACCAGGCCGCCCGCTGCACATACAAAGAGGTTTGCGAAGGGGAGGGAGTGACACAGAGAGTCCTTCGGTTTTTTGTAGTGACTGAACCGAAATACGTCTACGGCGCTATGTTTTCAGTGGGCAAACAAGCAAAATAATTACTTTAACGTTTATTTCTAAACGCACACAATTCACGACGAGGATAAATAATTTAAAAATGCGGCGTTCCGCTTGGCCGTCCAAGGGACGACTGCGCATCTGTGTGAGTGAACCGGGAAATGCTGCGCCAATGTCCCGGCTGAGAGACGTAGCGTTCCGCCAAACATAAGCCGATTTCTCACATTTTAACAAAAACGCCGCTAAAAAACATCGTTTTAAACATGGTAAGTTGTTTTCGCTTTTATTTTGGGTTATGTCGACGACGCGCGGAGGGAAGTGGGATTCCGGAACCGTCATTTTTGAGAAGTCATAATAATTTATGAATCATAACTTGTTATGATAGGAGCGCGCGCAGGCGTGCAACAGGTCGCCGTACAGTAGAGGGGCAGGACAACTTATTGCCGTCGCACTTGTTCGCCCAACATTTTGGTAAAAAGCCTTGATCGTCGTATGCTTGTTGTGTCATTAGCAAGATGGCACGAAAAGACGAATGCTTTGTTGGCACAAAAAATCTATTGAAAATGTTTTCATTTTTAGCATGGAGTGACACGGTGATCCACTGTACACTGTTCCAAATCGCGCACTGTTGGTTAACTACGCTTTTATATGCAATTCATATCTTTAGATTGCTCATTGTATCGATCTTTTTCAGGAGAATGCAAGGCCACATCCTTAACAAATAAATCTAGAAATCACTGTTTGTTCGTCTTGACAGGTGTAAGCTTTACCGGGTATGTCATCAATAGGCAGATTTTTTATATTTTAAAACAACAGAACATATACAAAATATCCGTTTAGTATGTGCACGACTCAAATCTCGCAGATGACTATTCCTCCAATAAAAAAAAAGAAGACATCTCTGCATATTAATGTAACCATTTACATCACGTTAAACCAATTAAAGTGCTGAAAATAGGCCTTAGTGAATAACCCAGATTACAAGTGAACGGAGAGGGCGAATGGGATTAAGGAAACCAACAGGCCTAAGCATTTAGCCTATATCGTCTCACATATAGCCTGTGTATTGTGTTGCACTCAAACCTCCAACCAGAAACACGCATTCCGAGAAAATGGAGATACGTAGCACACGTCGCTAGTACCCACCCAGCAGAACGTCTGACGGGAGGGGGAGGGGAGGGGGGAGAGAGAGAGAGAGAGAGAGAGAGAGAGAGAGAGAGAGAGAGAGAGGGGAGGGGGGCGGTGGGACCCCTTGACGCTGACTGTCTCCGTCTTTAGTTACCTCTCTTCCACGTGGTCGGCAGTAGACGCGGGTGAGGTTGAAAAGGAAGCATTGTGCGTCTCGTCAGTAGCCCCTTATGTGTTTCTGGGAGGCTCGCGCAGGGTGATGCTCACTCAGCTGTGGCCCTCGCGCGCCATTGTTGAGAATTCCTCTCCTTGGTCTCGAGTCAGTTGTTTACTGCGCTCGCGTCCACGCAACGCACCGGTGCTGATGAGGATCTTTTTACGCAAAGTGTGGCCTCTCGGTCAAACCTTTTCAGATGGACAAATGCAACTCATTTTTACACGTCTTCAACAACAACGTGTGCACTTTCATATAAAACGACAAATAAAATGTACATTTTCTAAATGGCTGCATAAAAGGATGTTTTATCCATAGCCAACGGCGCACTTGTCCACAGACGCGCCACGCGAAATGAAGTGGGTACCAATACACGTAGAGGCTGCTTGCTGGGGATGTTTAAAAATTGCTCGAGTTGACAGTGCACGTTGCAATACCCGGTCACCGCAATCAGGTTTACTAAAGCCACGCAATGGCCGACTCGAGCAGAGTTCCTTCGCCATTTGAATGCAAAGTAGAGGATGAACAAGTGGACCGTGTGTTTATGTGCGTGCACGTACGTCCATGTGAGGGAGCGTGCCCGTGCGGCGAGAAGGAGGGCCACCACGGTGAGCTGGAGAAAAGAGGGGGACTTGTTGAGAGAAATTGTCACACATGCCTCTGTCGGCTCTTTTTTTTTTTTTTTTTTTTCTCTCTCTCACACAAGTTCCTCCGCTTTTCTTCCACCACGATGGCACCTCCACCACCACCGAGGGATATGGGGAGGACTTTTATTTTACACCCGGAGCGCATCCACTAACACACACCAGGCATAGTGAGAGACACAAATAACACGCACGTAATTTTTTTCTTTGCTGTTTAGTAATTTAGACACCTACTTTTTCCAGTGCGCAGGGAGAAAGATTTTAAGTTGTGTGTTGGCCTATGCGCCGCCGGCTGAGCCATGTCGCGTCGGAAACAGAAACGACCGCAGCAGCTTATGAGCCCGAACCCGGGTGAAACTCGGACCCTTGAGCCCGGTGAGAAATAGTCGATTCTTGAACAGTGCATCGCAATGGACGTATTGTGTGTGAATTCATTAAATCATAATCTGGTGTGACATGGATTTGTTGGTTAACTAATGTCGTGATGATGTTGAATGGTCACAGAAAATGTTTTTTTTTTTGTTTTTTTTTATCTTTTATCTCTATCAGCCGTATTATTGTGGTCTAATTGTTATGCATTTTTAACACTGAACTTTTTCCTGTTTCTCTTAAAAACCAAACGAGGACCCTGGTGCCTGTGTAATGCGAAAAGACCACCCAGAGTTTCAGAGAGCAGAGATGTTCAGAGCACATGTTAAAGGAATACAGTAAAGTAATGAAAAATAGTTTATACATGTTAGTATCTTCCAGCAACTCAGACTTTGTAGACACACACACACACACACACACACACACACACACACACACACACACACACACACACACACACACACACACACACACACACACACACACACACACACACACACACACACACACAGGAGGTAGAGTAGGTCATGGCAGATAAAACCTCACAGGACACTTAGAGGTGTTGTAAATGCATTTGAATTAAATCCTATTGTCCTCCTAGAAGCTTTGTGGCCGGCTACTGGAGCATGAACAGACACACACACACACACACACACACACACACACACACACACACACACACACACACACACACACACACACACACACACACACACACACACACACACACACACACACACACACACACACCTCCACAAGTCCAGCGCTGTCTTTGGTTACAGGAAGTGGATAAGTGCCGCATTCTGAGTGCAGGAACAAATGCATTCTAGTGTAACCGTTTCTTTCTTTTATTGTGTATGCATCTGTTACATATAGTGCTAATTGGGTTTTTGCACACGCCTGCATTGGCATGCATCTTTAATACTAGAGAATAGCCCATTAGGATTCTTAAGATCCACAGGGTCGGTCAACACAGGGTATGTATTTTGGGGGTTCGGGTTGGCTTGTTGATGGAGGAGCAGTCAGCTACCATGAGGTGTCTGATTTTGCTGTTGTTTGTTTTCTTTACCCAGCACCTCTTTGCCTCTTCCACCATGCCAGGAATGTGACCCGAGTGTGCGTAAGGTCGCCTCAGCCTAGCCAATCAGGGGCCACATACAGTGGCCAGTACCCAATCAGGACTTGACCCATAGCCTCCCATGGGGTTGGGAAGAGGGAAGAGGAAGGAGGGAGGGAGGACGGGGTCCTTAGGAAGATGAAAGGAATAGAAAAAGAGGGGAGGGATAAGAGAGTGTCTAAGTATGTGAATCAGGCATTTTTTTTGGGTCGTTTGGGACAGAGAGAGAGGGCGGGGGGGGGGGGGGGGGGGGTCTCTTAGGTGAAGTCCATTGTCCAGTGTTGTCTTGGAAACAAGGTAGTCTCTTCTCTGGGAAAGCAGTGTATTCTTGCGCAAAGAATTGTGGTCTTCTGTGTGTGTGTGTGTGTGTGTGTGTGTGTTTGTGTGTGTGGCTATGCTGGTGTTGGGACTGCAGCTGCCTTTCACGATGACATAATGGACAAAGACCAAAGGCAGGAAGTGAGGACGATGATAAGGTTCTGGAACAGCAAGGCCCGACTTAGGTTGACTTTCAGACATATTATGAGGATGGGACTCCAGTATGCCAGGACTGCCAAGACTTTTGAAAGTACTGTATTGGTATTGAAATTCTTCATGTTCTTTCAAATGTGGATAATAAATCACAATTGACCCATAAATAAGTTGGACACCCCTAAATGCCACAGGAGTGCTTTCTCATAAGGGCTTCACGACTGCAATACATTTTTTATAATCCCATGTTATTGAAAGACGTATTTTGTTCGGCTGTAAAGACACATTTCTAACTTTCTTCCTCCCTCCGTTTCCCCAGATGACCAGCCGTTGGTGAAGTTGCTGTCGTCACAGTTCGCCAGGGACTCCCCCCTGACCTTTCCTTCCACCTCCACCCAGCACCCCCAGATTGCCCTCCCTCCCTGTACTTCGTTCAAGGGTTCCCAAACCCCGTCCCTTCCTGCCGCCAAAGCCCCGCCCCACTCCGGCTTCCCCGGCCAATCAGGCCCCTGCTCACAGCCCCAGCTGTCACCTGACATCCCTCTCGCCTCCCTGTCCTCCCGAGCCCACCCCCCGGTAGCCCCTCACCTCAACGACAGCCACCGCGCCTCCTCCGCCAGTGACCGCGCACACACCCTGCGCAGCGCCCTGATGGCGTCCCCCAAGCTGGGCGTGTCGGCGACCACCACCACCTCCTCATCGTCGTCGTCGTCGTCCGCCTCCCTCTGTCCCCCGCCCCACCCGGGCAGCCCCAGCCCGGTGCCCGAGGGCCCCCCAAGCCCTGTGACCCCCACCCCGAGCCCGGTGGTGAGTTCGGCCTCGCCGGCGCCCTCCAGGGCTCACCTGAGCCTGGGACTCATCCTGGAGGAGCTGCGGGTGCTGCAGCAACGGCAGATCCACCAGATGCAGATCACGGAGGAGATCTGCCGTCAGGTGCTGCGTCTGGGTGAGGCGTCCTACACCATGGACTCGCCCGCCCAGCATCCGCTCGCTCCCCTGCCTCAGCTCTGCCTGGAAGGTGGCGATCGAGCCTCAAGCCCCACGCCCCAGTCCTCTGCCCCGCAGCCTGCCACGTCAGTGCCCCCCCTCTTGGCATGTTTCTCCTCCCTTCTCCCCCCTCAGTCCTCCCAGAAGAACCCTAAGCCCAGTCACCCTTTGTCTCAGATTCTGCAGCCGCTCAGGCCTCAGATTGAGGGCACGGTGACCAATCTGGGAGCTCATGGCTACCCCAGGGTCAGCACTCACTCGTCGCTCCCCTCTGCCTCTTCCACTGTATCCTCCCTCTGCTCTAGTATGGCCTCCTCCAACCACCCATTGGCCCTCTCCCTGGCCATGCCCAGCCGCTATCTCCACGAGAAATCCCCCAACACCACCTCAGCCAGCGGGCAAAGCGGGCTGTCCTTTTTCAGCCAGAGCTCAGCCAGCGGCCTGTCAAGCCAGCATTCCATATATTCTTCTTCTGGAGGGGCTTCACAGGGCTCCGCCTCCCTTATGAGCTCCGCCTCCGCCGGACGCCTCCAACATGGCTGCCGTTTCTGCGGGAAAATGTTCAGCAGTGATTCGGCGCTGCAGATACATCTCCGCTCGCACACGGGGGAACGCCCGTACCAGTGTCCAGTGTGCCTGAGCCGCTTCACCACCCGCGGTAACCTCAAGGTGCACTTCCTGCGTCACCGCGAGCAGAACCCAGAGCTGTCCCTCTCCCTCTTGCCGCCATCTTTGTTCGGGCCCGGGTTGTTAGGAAGCGGCGGGTCGGATCTCGGCCCGCCGATGAGCAGCTGCAGCAGCCCAGTCAGTGCTCTCAATATGATGCAGAAGAGGCGCAAGCGCAGGCCGGAGGATGAGGCCTACGGAGATGCTATGGAGGCTGGTGGTGCCGTTGGAGGCTTCAGCCTGGGAGGGACAGGAGGACCCCCCCCCTCTACCCTGCCGCTGCCCCCGAGTGTTGACCTGGCTCTGATCTCCCACTCCCTGCTGCAGCTCAACAGGGCCGCCGCCGCTGCCGCTGTGGCCTCCATCGCCTCGGCCTCATCCAACTCTTCCTCCTCCTCTTCTTCCACCTCCTCACTGGCTTCCTCTCTTCTCTCCAACCCCCTGGCGCTGTCCTCCTCCTCCAACATCGCTGGGTTGTTCAAGGGAGCCAAGCAGCAGCACTTTGACGAGAACACCCCGCCCCACACCCCCATGATCCCCTCCTCGGCCTACTCCCAGCTGGCTCACCTGCCCAAGCTTCTCTTCCCGTCGGCCTCCTCTTCGTCTTCCTCCACCGCGCACCCTTCCCTCCAACACCACCCTGTCCTGGGGCTACTAAGGCCCCCGTCTTCCACTGCTCCGGGCTCACAGCTCCTCTCCTCTTCCGCACACTATCCCTTTGCCTCCTTACCCAAAACCTCCACCTGTCCCTCCACCTCCTCACCGTCCTCCCTGGCCTCGACCATGGCCTCCTCCAACCCTACTTCCGACACTTCTAAGCTGCAAAGGCTGGTGGAAAAGCTGGAGAAGGAGCCTTCCCACTCCGCCTTTCCCTGGGCCTCTTCCTCGACCTCCACCTCCATGGGGGACCTTTTAGGGAGCAATGCAGCAATCTCTTTGGCTGCGTCGCTTAGCAGTGTCCTCACAAATGCCAGTACTTCCAGCACCTACGTCATGGCCTCCCCTCCGTCCTCTATGTCGGCGGCCACTTCTGTTTCAAACTTCACCCGTGAGATGGTGGCTGCGCTGGGAATGAGCGCTAATGGAGCTAGTGTTCTGGCAGGGTCCATGTTGCCGCCTCTCAACATCTTAGGTGCGGGAAACACCCTGGCTCCTAACCAGTGTGGAGTATGCCTCCGTGTCCTGAGCTGCCCCAGGGCCCTTCGGCTGCACCACGCCACCCATCTTGGGGAGCGTCCTTTCCCTTGTAAACTATGTGGCCGATCATTCTCCACCAAGGGGAGCCTGCGCTCACATCTGGCCACGCATCGGGCTCGACCCCCTAACTCACGGATCCAGAACTCGTGCCCGCTGTGCCAGCGCAAGTTCACCAATGCCCTTGTGCTCCAGCACCACATCCGCATGCACCTCGGGGGGCAGCTGCCCCCCGACGGGACTGAAGAGCTGCCGTCCGAGATGCTGGAGAAGTCAGACGTGGCAGCTCTGTTGTCGCAGCCCTCTGACTCACCCGGACTCTCAGCTAGAACCCCTCCACTGGCTGAGGCTGGCCAAGCGGAAGACCTCGTCACCCCAAACAGCCACTTTGTGGCACCGATGGAGGTGTCTGACTACGCACCATCTGCGTGCACCAGTAACCCGATCAAATCTGGAACCTCCAGTCCAGACTTGATACCTCCCTGTGACCTCAGCCCAGATCCATCCTTGATCCCCACCACTCAAAGCGCAGCCCCGGGCAGTGTGGACCCCCCTGTCCTGTGTGTCAGTAGCCCCGCACCAGCTCCTCAACCTGAGGATCCAGGCTCCCTAGGTACCGAAGACAAAGAACCTGACCACCTGGCCACAGTTGAGATGCATCGATCCAAGTCCAGCCCATCGCCGACTCCCTCCACTCCAAGTAAATCCATATCTTCTAGCGGTCTGATCGCAGACAACCCAGAAGGAAAGGCCTCCACCTCGTACGATGCTTTCTTTGCGGGCTCCAGATCCAATCTGGAGGACCTACTAAGCACACCTACTTGTGGGACCTCCTTTGCCCACCCATGCCCAACCACCACCCAGCCTTCCCTCCCGTTGCTGGGTCAAGACCTCGCTATCGCTGAAGCCCATGAAGAACCCACCTTGGAACCGGAACAGTCCTTGGGGCTCCAAAACCCAGAACCCATGGGCGTGGACAACATGCACTCCCCTCAGTCGCTTACGCCAAAGCAAGAACAAGAGGCCGTGCACGACGACCAACCCCAGACCTTGCCAGCTTTGGATGACGTCGACAACAGCGTTGGCATCGGCGGCGGTGAGAGGGCGGTGGCGACACAGAGGGCGGCGGCCTACATACGGGAGACCCGGCAGAGCCTCCACTTCTCCTCGTACGGGAGGGAGGACCGCGCGGACGGTGCTAAGATGGGCGGGTTGGCGGACGGCGACCAGCTGGACACGGCGGTCCCCCGGAGCCTCGCCCCGACGCTTCCCCCGCCGGTGTCCCGACCGGAGAAGAGGACCTACAGCTGCGCCGAGTGTGGGAAGGAGTACGCCAGCCGCAGCGGCCTCAAGGTGACCCATCTGCCTGTCTGACCCGCTGTCCGCGGTGCAGCTATCCATCTATCCATCTGTTTTTGTATCAAGTTTCTCCATCAAGTTCCATCAGAGTTAGAGTTGAACCACAAAAGATTTGAGATATTATATATAGCCATTTGTTATGAGCCCTGTTCTTTGTTTTGTTTGCAACGGGGCCGAACCTTGAATAGAGGACTGATGTTTGCTATGCAGAGGGCCTCATTACAGAGGTCAAAACACTTATTTCATACTGCAGTATTTAACGACATTATGATGTTCCCCCCCCTCCTAAGGGTCACATGAAGCACCACGGCGTGGTCACCAAGCCCGCCAGCGCCCGTCCTCCGGCCAGGAGCAGCCGCTCCTCGTCCGAGCGACTCCCGGCCACCTCCTCCACCTCCTCGCCCGGCTCCTCCTCCTCCTCCTCCACCTCCTCCTCCACCGTCCCCGCCACCAGGAGCTCTGTGGGCTTCTGGAACCAGTACCAGGCCTTCCTCAACGCCAACACGGACCCGGCTGACGACCCGGGCACCGGTAACCACGGAGACGCAGCCCCCCTGGCGTCGTCGTCTCAGATGGACCTGGCCGGGTCCGGGAGGGTCCCTGCGGAGGAGACCATGGAGGGCCCCGACGATGACGATGAGGAGCCCAAACTGGAGCCCGTGTGAGGGGGACCCGGTGGCTGGGGCCCGGTGGGCTGGGGTCGATGCTTACCGTCTGTCCTTCCTGGATGCGGATCTGTGTATAACTTTTCTTCTTTGCATAGTATTGCTGCCCTTAGGTACCTTCTGAGTAGCCTGGTTCTTTTGATAGTCCAAGTGATTTGTATGTTTTGTGCAAGCTGTTTGTTTTGTGCTTTTCTCCTTAATGAAAAAAGACAGTGTAAAAAAAATAAGCAGAAGACAAAGAAGAAGAAAAAGAGGAAGAAGAGGACAAAAATGGTTGAAGTCATGAAGCCAGACCCGGGCCAGGCCCCCAGGTCCGTTTTGAATCTATAGCAAAGCAAACAGACTACCTGTTACTTCTGAAGAGCTTTGACAAGTCCATGCCAGTTCTAACACTCAACGATGTAGTAATGACTACACGCAAAGAACGATTCCTTGGTATATCAATGTTGATCGTAGAATTGGTTAATAATGTTTCGTGTTTGTTTATTTTGCCTTGGAGCAATTTCTGATAGTTTCAAGTAAACCACTAAAGTATAGGAAATTGGTATTTTCATATATGACTACTCTTTCTGGCACTCAATGTACTACTACGCTATATGTAAAAAAAAATAAGGAATTCCTGTGGTGCATAAGACACCGATTTTGGATAGAACTAATGATGTTCTACATTCAGACTTATATATCTTGATGACATTACAATAGGCACAAGCGCTGACAGAGAACCGAGACACAATGACCTAGAACTTCCAACCAGGCCCATCAGCTTAGTGGATACCTGAATAGGAAGTCTGATTTTCCACATGTTCTTAGCAACCGCTCTTGTAACTGTGGTTCACCTTGAAGAACATCTTCAGTCTATTGCAGAATCACAGTTCCCTGATCCGCACTCCCGCATCCTTGCCCAAGAGGCCTCTTAACTCTTAACCTGCTCCTTAATGACCTATACCTGAAGTCACCGTTTGTATCCGAATTCACTTTGGACTTGTGATCTGAATTCAAGTACGAATTCTGTTGAATTACTAAATGGGGATTAGCTATGTGGGACAGGTCTTGGAAAAGACGTGTGTCCTTTTACACTGAGAATAATGTCATTGTTGTATCGTCAAAAGTGATGTCTGTAACACTCGTCTCGCGTTTATTGTTTTTCTCGCTGTCGTGTCTTTATATATATATATAAATATATATAAACATAGGAGACCCAGAACTCTTTGTCTGTTGTAAGTTGTAATTTTGGTGTGCCCAAAGGTTAGAACTGAGGGGTTAAAAAACATTCAATAAAAAAATACACATGTTTTCATAAGTATTTTGTGAATGTGTATGAGAGGGGGCCAGTTTCAAACATAACACTCGTATCTCTCTCTCTCTCTCTCTCTCTCTCTCTCTCTCTCTCTCTCTCTCTCTCTCTCTCTCTCTCTCTCTCTCTCTCTCTCTACCAGTGAACGATATATCCTCCAGGGGGCGTGTGTTTATTTTCCTGAAATCTGCCAACGGCATTTATGTAGCCTATTATACGGGTTATACATTGGCATTACATAAAGAATAGATGAATGAACATATTCTGTTCAATCATGAATTAATGAAGGTTATTCCTACATAGTTGTGTCTATTTTGTTTCTTAACTAATGGTCTTAAACCACTCAGCAGAAGGAAATGTTGTAATTTGTCTGTTCTGTCTATGGGATAATGTCTTATTTCAATTCTTAATCGCACATTTAAACATGGCATTTAGGCTAGCAGGCATATATCTTCTTAAGATAAGGCTGTTCAATTGACTCAAACCCTTACCCTTATAAGCAGCAGGCCCAATAATTCAATGGTATAATATAAGTGTTGGTCCTTGGTAGTGAAAATCACATCCAATAGAAAGAACAGGACATCATATGTGTGCAAAGCCCTTTTTTCTCTCAATAAGAGCAGACTACGTCAAGTTTAACGCCAAGGTCAGCACATTCATGGATACGGTCCATGTTATGGGATGGGCTAATCCGGAGGGGGGAGTTTTACAGATCTCTATTTTCCATCGCGGGACTCCTCGGGGGACCATCAAACTACCACGTCTGCAGCGGTGGGAGGAAGAAGGGGAGAGACTGCCGGATCAAAATAAAGCAACAACAAGCCAGCAAAGATAAGAAAAAAAGAACGGTGGTTTTGTTTAAATAAATAACCTGATTGTAACATCTGCAGAAAAAGGGAGCCGTTATCTCTCAACACTATCTAGGATAGAATCTAGAGAGATTTGAGAACTTTCAACTCTATTGTTAAAGTCGCCTATTGGGAATAATGCGTTAAAATAGCGGAAAACAACCCGTGTAAATAATAGAGAGCAAAGTCTTCGCGGTTGAGCCGTGGTGGTATCACTTTTTTGGGGGGTTGTTTTGTTCTTCCGTACTTTCAGGGATTCGGTGTGGCAAGTTTTTTTCTCCAGCATAATGTTCTGACAACAAGTCAACCAGTTCGTTTTATAGGCAACCGTTAAGTTTAGTTAGGCTATTTCTTTTTTCGAGTGCAAGGGATGGCATTTGGGATTAAAACGATCGCCCAACTCGTGCTGCTGGCGCTGGCGCTGGAGCTGAACGCGCAAGGAGCAACGCAGCGAGAGGTGAAGCCGGAGGTGAGACACGTCGTTTCAAAGACATTACGCCTACATGTGCATTCATTCACCCTTACTTTCCTTTAAACAGTATTCACTGGAATGACCCCCCCTAGTTTAGCCAGGTTTGATGCTACGATCTTGCGTGTAGGGTTTGATTTGTCACGCAGACTTGAGGGGTGAGGAGAGTTCTTCTGACTTGGGTTGGAGGAAGCAGACCATAATGAAGATAGCCCTCATTAAAAACACCAAAAAACTGCTGAGTGCTCGAAAGCCGAAGAACAAGAGGAGGAAAACTGTTTCAACACGCGGTCAGCGCAAACGTGTCTGGCTTTTCATTCTCCTTTTGATGGGTTTTGGGGGGTCCAAGTTGTGGGTCTTTGGGCGTATTCGCGTGGAAGCTGCGATGGGGTTGTTGACACATGTCATCAGTTAGGGGAGCTTTTTTCTGGCTCTAAGCCCTGGTTAGATGTGGAAACAAGCACCGAAGCTGATTAACAAACGTTTTATTCTAGTCTATTCTATTCTCTTAAATCGTATTCGGTTGTTTTCTGTTCTATTCTGTCAAATGCTATTATTATATATATTCTATGCTGTTTTATAATGTTCCATAATATTGAATTATATTCAATCATATTCTATTGTACTCTATTCTATTCAAAGCTACTATCAGTGCCGCAATGAAAGGAAGTTCTCTGTTTATGTTGCAGGGAGGGAAGTGAGGTCCTATACACACCTGTTTCCCTTCATATCATTACATTGTGTGTGTGTGTGTGTGTGTGTGTGTGTGTGTGTGTGTGTGTGTGTGTGTGTGTGTGTGTGTGTGTGTGTGTGTGTGTGTGTGTGTGTGTGTGTGTGTGTGTGTGTGTGTGTGTGTGTGTGTGCGTGTGTGCATCTGTGTGTCATGCATGTATTAAACCCAGAGCGCTCCAGAGGGGTTACATTGTGAATGAATGTCCCTAAAAGTCCCACTCCTAGTTATCATTTTTCTCTATGATGACTGCGGACCCTTGAATGGCAGTTCCAGCCGGTGCCAGTGGAAGAAAAACGCATCTCCATTGACCTACATTGTACCGTCAAGCATAGCATTAACACTATCAGCTTCTACTGTAATGCACCTCTAAAGCTGTGATAGACATTAACTGTAGTAGGGATGAAGAGAAAACTATTTATCTAATCACTCCATCAGCTCTCCACCTTCAGGTCTGCCCCAGTGCTGCTCCGCGTCCATGTTTCATAGATTTCAGAAAGCAACGTTTACCACGCCATTTCTCCCAGAGAAATCAGATCCCGGCCTCTTACTCTGAATTTGCCCACAGATATTTGGGTATTTATGTTTGACGGTAATAGAGCTTTTAGTGCCCTAGTCAGGCAGTCTGCAGAGGCAGGCAATCTAGTGGGGGGGGGGGGGGGGGGGGGTCTCAGGCCGGGGTGAGCAGACCGCTGCGGGTCATATCCTGTGGTGTGAGGTTATGGCAGGAAGTGGGTAGGGGATTTCCTCTTCCTTATTAAGACATTATTGTCGTCACCCCTAAACAGCTGACAATGACAAACCACAACGGACACACACGTGCATACATACACAACCGCAACAATGTGCCAACACACACACACACACACACACACACACACACACACACACACACACACACACACACACACACACACACACACACACACACACACACACACACACACAAGCATGCATGGAAACACACACGGACACGGACCCACATACAAAACAATGTGCCAACACTCACACATCCGCACACACAAATATTAAAGCAAATGTAAGTGTAAATCCGCATCAGTGTGCATGTACGCACAAATACCCCAGAACACAATATTTAATACAAACTCACCCAGACACAAAGACACTCGTGCACATTCAAAGACACACATACCCACACACACACACAGCAGACCCTAAGTTGATGTCATCGAGTTCAAAGTGAGAGACTAACTTTTCGGGGTCCCGGAGAATAGAGAGGAGGCTGTTCAAACTTTAACCCGCTCTTCCGGAAAAATCACACAAGAAGGGCGGCCATTGTGTCGCCGGCGACGATGGAATCTGGCAGCGAGACATTGAGAGATGAAGCCGTCCGCTAATTCAAAGAGACAGGAAATGTCCCACACAGGCCCTATGTCTCTCGCCCATGCCTCGGCCAGCACGCTGTAATTAAAGTCCTGGTAGGTTTCCACTGCCGGGCCGGCCCTTACAGCTGCAGTCCAGTCATCTACGGAACAGCCATGGCAGAGCAGAGAGAGAGAGAGAGAGAGAGAGAGAGAGAGAGAGGAGGAAGGGGAGAAGGCCAGAGGGAACAAGGGAAGGAAGGATGAGTAAGGGTTAGTCGGAACCGCCCGACATCCTAGATGGCACGACCCTCTGCGTTTCCGAGGAAACAATGGAGGAAGGGCATTGCCTCATTTCCTGTTCGTACAGGAAGTGAAACGTGACACAATCAGGTTTTGCGTCTTAAAAAAAAAAGAGAAGATATTCTGAGACGCTGCTCTGGCGTTGGACCAGACTGGGGATTTACTGCTAAAAGGTCTCTGGCAGAAGCACTTGTTTTGTTCCTTCTTACCCGTTAGATCTGTTATTCTTGGCCCCAGGCTTTGTTTTCATGCTCAGCTGTGGGAGGGGGTCACTATACACGTGGCAACACGCAGGCGGCCTTCAGAGGTCAGGATTTGTATTTATTACCTATGTTATTCTTGCAAAGCCGCATTGGTCCAAAGTTGGATCCATATGACACAGTAAAATAAATGAAAGGTATAGGCTGACCTCACATGGTCCGCGCTACGTCCCCCCACGCTCAGTGAACGCACACATGGTGTAAAATCGACCACAAGAAATGTAATTCTGCATAACGAGCCTGCGCTCAGGACAGAGTTTTTAACGTAGCAACCGCTAGTCTAACGGCGTGTGCTCACTGTTTGACGCGAGCCGTAGGTTCTGCAGCGTGTGAGACGGGTTAGCTGCGGGACGTGGGGACGGGGTGCGGGCAGCGTAGCCGATCTTCATCTGGGTGCGCCGCTCTCTCGCCTCATCCCAGTCCACCGGCTAACCCGACCGAACGGAACAACTGACTCTTCTTTATTTCCCCCCGAATGTGATCTTTCTCTCTTTCTCATTCGCTTCTGTCTTTCTTCTCTTAAACACACTCAACCCACCGTCCCATCTCTTTCTCTGTCTCTATGTATTTCTCCCAGTCTCTCTTTCTATCTCTATTTCTTTCTCTTGCTTTGAAACTCTCTTTCTCTCCTTTTCTCCCCCCCCCCTTTTCTCACCATCCTCCTATGTGAAGGCTGCTGACATGCATAGCAACCACTTGTTTTCTTGAGGGGGGGTAGTATCAACGGAGTTAAAGCAAAATAATATGAACCAATAACCTATATTAGCTTAATAGTAATACGTTGCACAAAGTTTGACGTCATCCACGCTATTTTTTACCGGGAACCAAGAGTCATAGTGTCGAGTGTAGAATAAATAATAACAAGAAGTGAGGCAATGTGGGACTGTCCTCCTCGGATGAAAATAATCTCAAGGGAATCACAAGGGAATCACTTAAAGAGCCCAGTATCAGGAGGGGGGGGGGGGGGGGGGGGGGGGGTGACGTGCGGTGCGGTCGCGGGGCGGAGGGGAGCACGTCATTCTCTAGCTGCCTTCTCCACTGAACTCAAGTCAACACGAGAATTTAATAAACAACAGAAAAAAGGCCCTTTTCACAAAAAAAGGAGTGGCCTTCAAATATAAGCAGGCCATCGTCAACACTCACTTATGAGCTATGGAGGACTATTTCAAAGACACACACACACACAAACATACACACACACACACACCTCAGAGTGTCACCGTATGGTTGTTAGTTAGAACTCTGGGGTTGCGGTTGTATTGATTGAGGGTCAAAGGAAAGAGATAGAAGGAAGGGGGAATGAGAGAGGAGGTGGATGGAGTGAAAGAGAGAGAGAAGGGTAGAGACAAAAAATGAGAGTGGAAGAGAGACCGAGAAGTGGCGCGAGAGAGATCTGAGCAAAATGGAAAATCAATGTATTTGTTTATTTTCCTTATCAATCAAGCGGCATTAAGTAGAGGGAGAGAAAGAGAGTGGGAGATATTTCCCTCGGTACTCTCTCTCTTTCCCTCTAGTCAGCTGACATGCTACAGGACCGGCCACTGAGGTTTGGACTAGCGTAGAGGAAGTAAAGTTCAATAAATACAGGCCGTACAGCCACTACCGCTGCCAAGCCCAAAACAGCCTACCCTGTAGCACTCCCTATCGTTGTCCCATCTCCTTCCCTCCCTCCCACCCTCCCTCCCTCCCTCCCTCCCACCCTCTCCTCCTCCCTCTGTCTGGAATCCGTCCCGCTCCTTCTTTCTATCCCTCTCTATATCTTTCCCCTGCTCCATCTCTCTCTCTCTCTCTCTCTCTCTCTCTCTCTCTCTCTCTCTCTCTCTCTCTCTCTCTCTCTCTCTCTCTCTCTCTCCTCCCCCTCTCTCTCTCTCCCTCCCCCTTCGCTCCTCTCCCTTTGCAGCCCCCTCTCCATCTCTTTTAATTACCAGGCTTTCATCTAGTCTCTCCTCCCACTCCACACACACACACACACACACACACACACACACACACACACACACACACACACACACACACACACACACACACACACACACACACACACACACACACACTCTCACACACACCGGTCGTAGTCACTGCTGTTATTAACCAAGCCATGAAGCATCCCTTATGTAGATCTCTCTCAGAATCTCCAGCGAGCAGAACTCAAGGGGGGACGGCAACAAACTAAACCTGGATCAATATTGTTTTATTTTAATATAAATGGTCTATTTCGGTCCCTTACAGACTTGGTTATAGTTTGATTCAACATCCATGATCGCTCGCCTTGTTAAACAAACAGTGAAGCCCACTCAGGGACTCACGTTCCTCACATCCTGGGGCGTGCACGTCTGGGATCCGGGCAACACCACGACCACGTGCACTACTGTGGGACACAGCTTCACCGGGTTGGGCTATAATTTATACCGCCCTCGTAGCTCACAAGGTATTCGGTATAACTTCCCACGGCTCTGGTGTGAACGTGGGTGTTAAGGTTAATAGCTTATAAGGGCACATTAGGAAGGAGACCATGACATGTGGCACCTGGAATCAAGGTTCTAAAGCGGCCATATCGGTTCTAAACGCAAGCTGGCATTCAGTTCACACCCACCCAGCTAGTGTTTAGATCCAAGATGGAAGCCATTTGAGTGAAGTCCACTGAACTGTATTTTTGAGGTGTGGGGGGGGGGGGGGGGAGATTCTGGGTCATTGAATGATAGTTCTGTCATATGCTCTTCAAACTACCGGTACTAACTATAACTTAACTATCATTAGTTGTTGCAGTTGGTTCTTAGAAGTTCTATCTCGTCAAGTTAGATAATATATAGTCCTATAGTATAGTATTAAACATATGTTTAATTTGCGTCCATTTAAGACTCAACCATTATGGGTTGATAGGTAACGAAGAGCCCAAATGTAGTTTAATGACAGTGTTAACCTTCGTAAATCTTCCTCGACTTTTACTCAGAGCAATTCCAGGTTGGTTTTCCTCCACATGAAGAAGCAACTCTGGGTTGAAACCTGACCTTTCTCTTTGTTCCAAGACATGTTTCAGCCTGCAGAACAGTTAAGGTGGACTGGCATTGAGGGTAAAATTACTTTGAGCCAACAAAGATGTTGAAAGTGAAATAGTTTTTCATTCAAATATAACATCTTGTTTCTATATTTTAAAGTGTAATCAATATAGAAACAATATGTTATATTTTAATTGCTTTGCTTATTTTTAGAATCTTGACATAAATTATTCTTGCACTTTTTTGGGGTGAATCCTCATTGTTGAATGCACTTATTATAAGTCGCTTTGGACGAAAGCGTCTTCTAAATAACTGTAACATAGTGTAACGTGATCAACATCTGGGCTGGGGCCATTATGCTGATATCATGTTGCTGTTACTTCTCTCCCTTTGTTGACCGTTTCTATGAAATGTAGTTACGTTTGTGTGCCATACCTCACTACCTACATGACTATTACCACTATGTAACAGATGTATATGAGTTGTGTCACACAGCTAACCCAATGGTACCATTAGACCGATGGTAGGCCCTTTCAGCCCAGTCATTATCATGTTGATATAAAATCCAACCCTGCAGAATGTGTTTACAAGAGAACCTTCATAATTCTCTCATCTCTTTTAATGTTTATCTCACTTGGCAATTAAATTTTATGCTTTATTCAAGATCGTTTTCATCGTGCTATAACCTGAATTTATAATTTTGCATTTATTTTGATAATCTTCCTAGTATATTTCTAAAGTTTATTTGAATATTTTTTCAAATCACTTCACAAAAAATCGATTCGAATTATTAAGAAACAAAAGAAAACGTGCATTTCCACCGCTCACTAACTTTGTCAGATGAACTTCTTTGACCGACGCTCTCGTCTCCCTCTCCCGGTAGTCATGGCTACAGCAGTACGGGTACCTGCCTCCAGGTGACATGCGGACGCACGCGCTCCGCTCCCCGCAGTCCGTCCCCTCCGCCATCGCAGCCATGCAGAGGTTCTACGGCCTCACCGTCACGGGCTCCATCGACGCCAACACCATCCAGTGAGAGATACTCTGTGTAACCACGGCAATGCACCGATGCAAATACTCACATTAGTAATGAACCTCATCTTTCTTAATGGTGTTTCTTGGGTTTCATTTGTAAGCCACTTTGGATTAAGGTGTCTGCTAAATGTAAGGTGGAGAATATTAATCTATTCTTTTTGTTTGATAATAATATGGATTGTTTTAATATGATACATGTGCTAGCTAGGAGGGTGCTATCAGGTAGCAGAACATGAATGCTAAGCTGGGCAATCAATGATAATACGTCAGAATTTAGTAGACCGCTGATTCACAAATAACGAAGGTGGAGGTCGATCCTCCAAAAGTTCATCCTCTCTGGGTTTGTAACGGGCAGACCGAACTGAAAAATATTTTGGACTCACCTGCTTCCCACCATAGTTTTGCTGAAACGTTTTGTTCAGTAGACATGCTTCCAGCGTGTGTTTTCCAGCGCCTCCGGTCTGACCAGAGTGTGACTTGTGTTTGGCAGGGCCATGCAGCGGCCTCGCTGCGGCGTGCCAGACAAGTTTGGCTCGGAGCTTAAGAGCAACCTGAGGAAGAAGCGCTACGCTATCCAGGGCCTCAAGTGGGACAAGAGGGACATCACCTTCTCGTAAGTCGCCAATGTCACGCACGGTCAAAACTGAATTGCATGCGATATAACTATATATTTTTAAATGTAACATGTTTGAAACATGGATGAAGAGATTTAATTGACTCTCGGTCATCTCTTAAGCAGGCTCAGCTGATGAATCAAAATGGCTGCCTCCTGTTGGTTTTTTGGCCTCCAGCTGCTAGATAGACCTTGTAAGTGACATCACGACATATGCCCATATAAGGCAGTTGTACCGTTTGGCATTTCCACTAGCAGCAGGCTAATGTGATTGAAAGAAGTAGAAGGTCTTGAGCAAGCGGAACGTAAATGACCCGAAAACCAAAATAGGACTTATAAACCTCTGAAACATACAATAAACAACCCCATTTGGGCAATGAATAAACATTGGCAAGAAGATGTGTCCTTTGGAACTTTGGATATAAACAATGACTCAGGCGCTAGTTATGAGCGACAGTGAGTCGAATACTACCGCAGAAGCCTCCATTCACTGAATTTCCCATGCACAATACCACACAGCAAGCCTCAGGGCTGACCCTACACAGACACCAGACTTCACACACACATTTGTTTTATTTTATTGAGTTTAACCTGACGCCACCCTCCTGCAGCATCCAGAACTACTCCCCCAAGGTGGGCGAGTTCGAGACCCACGAGGCCATCAGGAAGGCCTTCAAGGTGTGGGAGGGTGTGACCCCGCTGACCTTCCGCGAGATCCCCTACAGCTACATCCGAGACAAGGTGGAGGAGTTCGCCGACATCATGCTGTTCTTCGCTGAGGGTTTCCACGGTGACAGCAGCCCCTTCGATGGCGAGGGGGGCTTCCTGGCGCACGCCTACTTCCCTAGCAACGGCATTGGCGGGGACACCCACTTCGACGCGGCCGAGCCGTGGACCGTTGGAAACCGAGATCTGTATGGTGAGAGAAAGCGGCCGCCATTTTGGATCATAACAACATCATTTATCACCGTCAAAACGGAGAGATCACTTTTTGTTTTGCTATTGCGACTGAACTTAAAAAATAAAACTAGCAGGGAGTTTCCCATGTTTTCAAGAGAGTAAGCAGTTTTTTTTTGCTGTAACAAGCAAATTGTTAGAACAAGTTCGGACCTGTGCCAGTAAGTATGTCTGGGTTAACAGTCTCAAGGGTGGTAATATGCGAACCGATGCAAACGTGGTTTTGTCATTTGTTTAAGAAGAGTCAGAAACATCAGAAACAAAACTTAAAGGAAAAACAAACCACAAAGAACGAGTCCACTAGAATAGAGATGGAGTTGAACATCATTGCAGAGCTTTATGTGTGAAAATCTCTTGGCAGGAAATGATGTGTTCCTGGTGGCGGTGCATGAGCTGGGCCACGCTCTGGGTCTGGAGCACTCCAACGACCCGTCCGCCATCATGGCCCCCTTCTACCAGTGGATGGACACCGACAACTTCCTGCTGCCTGACGATGACCGCAGAGGCATTCAGCAGCTCTATGGTAGAGTTACATTACTTTTACTTTACTTTACCTTAGGTTGCATTACTTTAGATCACATTACTTTGCTTTATATTGCTTTAGATCACATTACAACCTTACTTTACATAAGATGACTTTACTTTAGATAACATATTACTTTACCTTAATATCATTTTATGTATTCATGACATTAAATAGATTGACATAGAATGGTCTCTTTGTTTTGTCTTGTATCTTTGTGTTTCCATAGAAAATAGAAAATATACAACTACTAGTGATAGCAGCCTGTGAATCATGTTAGATGAGAATATTGTTGTCTCTCAGAAAATTATAGATATACACCGAATGATACAGATGACACAGGCTGCCGTTTATTTCATTTTTTCTTTTCTTTTTCTCTCCCATGAACTTAGGCTCCAGTTCGGGTCCAGTCCCCCCGCCCGTGACGTCTCGCACGCCGTACAACGAAGACCCCGATCCCACGGAACCCCAGGAGACCCCTCACTTCGGACCCAACATCTGCGAAGGCCACTTCGACACCATCGCCATCCTCCGAGGGGAGATGTTTGTCTTCAAGGTAACCAGGCGCCTGGGGAACTGCCTGGAGCTTGTGGATCACGTAGTCGCCCGTGTTATGCAAGTGAGTCCTAACATATATATCTGTGTGTGTGTGTGCTGTTTTCAGGATAAGTGGTTCTGGCGTGTGCGCAACAACCAAGTGCTGGAAGGATACCCCATGCCGATGGGTCACTTCTGGAGAGGCTTGCCGTCCCACATCAACAATGCTTTCGAAAGAGAAGACGGGATGTTCGCGTTCTTCAAAGGTAACCTCAGATTCAGCCTGTATTAATCAAAACCCCACTCTTAAATCAGTGGGCTCACGCGCTCCTAAAGAGGAAAACCCTTTAAGATGGTGTGAACAGGTGTTGTCCAAGCCAACACCTTCCCATCTGGAGCTGATTCTCACTTTTTTCATCGTCTTTCCTTTGTCTCTCGGCTTGTTCGTTCTTTTAACGTTGAAAGACTTCTTGCCTCCAGAATGTCTTCTTAAGCCCAACACACATTGGCGCCGAAGCAGCATGTCAAAAAGAACGCCCCCATTATTTCGGACGTACTCGATGCGTGCCAGCCCGTGGCGGCACGCCGCCCCGCTGTCCTTCGCGTCGCTGTTCTATTCCCCCTGAAATAGCGCTTTCTTAAAGCTGTCTGGTACATCCCGGCTTTATACAAGGTCCTGTACATATGGAGATTGTTGATGCAACAGATGAATAATTCCACAAAAAATAAAGTATGTAAAGTGACTGAACCGTAAACAAAGTGACCGACAGTACATAAAGTAACTCTGAATTAATGTGACTATCATTGTAAGCACAAACAGAGGATCATGGGCATCAGGGCCATATGTGTAGTCATAAAACAACTGGTATAACGTTATGGTAACCTATACGACTACGTTTGTTGATCTGCTTCTTTCAAAACATAATCACAACGGTGCTGCAGCGCGCCGCTTCCTCTTGGTGCTTGGGGGCGGCATTGGACGCGTGTGTAGTTCTGTCCGTAATCCCGGGATTTCAAGGCCCTAACGAGATCTAGATTCAAGATTCAATATTCAAGATTCAAGATGGTTTATTGTCATATGCACAACAACTACAGCAGCAGTCACTGGCAATGAAATGCGCGAGTCTCAGGCTCCTTCATCAATATAATAAGCAACATCAACTCGATGTGTACCCGCGTACGACAAATGACCTCCAAACACACCACGTTGGCTACCTTCAATTTCCGTTGTCGTTGTGTCCGACCTCACTCCCCGGTCTTTGTCGTCCAGGAGACAAGTACTGGGTGTTCGATGAGTCCAGCCTGCAGCCCGGCTTCCCCAAGAGCCTGCGGGAAATGGGGACCGGGCTGCCCACCGACCGGATCGACGCCTCGCTCTACTACACGCTCAACGGACACACCTACTACTTCCACGGGAGCAAGTGAGTCGCTTGACCTTCTGTACACGCACGCCCTCACCCGCACGCACACATGCACACATAAGCAAACAACAGGGTGCTCATGGATGGATGTGCGTGGGTCTTTCTTCGTGGTGCTTGAGTAAGGATGTATGTGTGTGTGTGTGTGTTGATGGGTGCTTGTGTTTGTCTTTGTTGTGTGTTTTTTATCTGTCGATGTATGTGTGTTTGTCTGTTGTGTGGGGCTGGCGTAAGGATTTGTGTTTGTGTGTTTGTGTGTGTGTTTTTTTGTTGTGTGGTTTATGTCTGTATGGATGGATGTTTATGTCTGTTTATTACATAGACAGCTGGGCCCTGAAATACACTCTGGATGGTTCCACTGGCCTCACAACTCCCACACAGGGATGAAGGAACCATGGGCTGACCTCACCAGGTCGCCTCGACCAATAGAAGGGCTTCGACCGAGTACGCAGCGTTTCTGTTCCATCACCACAGGGTTCAAATTACTGACATGCTCAAGACAGTAATAGAGAGAGCATAAAAACTATAAAATCCAAAGCATCATTTGCTCTGAGATTTCCTGCCGTTTATATTTCATAGGCAATTAAAAAAAACGGATTGCCTCAGCGGAATGCTGTGTGGTGGGCTCATATACACTCCTCCCATTGGCATCTGGCCTTTCTATCTGTTCAGTTCTGGTTCTGTTCTGTGTCTTTCTGAAACTGTTCTGTTACTGTGCTGTCAGTGTTCTTTTAACGTTCAGTTCTGTTTCTGTTGTTTGCTACTCTTCTGGGGCCTGTACACACCCCTATAAACACTCTCTCTCTTTGTCTCTCTCTCTCATTGTCTTTAAATAGGGCTTGACATTGACGTTTGTTTACAATGTTCTTATCTAATAATATAAACACATATATATTAGGCTACAGTGGAATAACGATTGTGTATGAACGAAAATGCAACACATGCAATGATCCGCAGAAAAACAATGCAAGCATGCTACCAAGTTATACTAAGTTACCGTAGGGATGCTACAATGTAACAAGCTGTATGACCGTACCGGTGGTCGACCGGAAACATTTAGTGACCAAAACTCAGGGAAAACCCTCAGCTCCCCTCTCTCTCTCTCTGCCTGTTCTTCCCGCTTCCTTTCTATCTCTCCAGCTCTCAGTCATTTGATTTCTCAACCGCACTCACTCTTTCATCTCCTTCTCTCCTTCTCTGCTCTCCCTCTTTTTCTCCAGTCTCTAAGTAATCTTGGTTTTCCCTCACTCCCAACTCCATGCCCTGTCCCTCCCTGTTCTCTCCCCTCTCCTTCTCACGTTCACGTGAGCTCTCTCCCTCTCTCTCTCCTCCTTCTCATATGTTCTTTCTCTCTCACCCACTCCTCTCTTCTCCTCTTTCTCACATGTACTCTCACCCACTCCTCTCTTCTCCTCTTTCTCACATGTACACTCTCCTCCTTCTCACATGTACTCTCTCTCTCTCCATCTCTCTCCTTCTCAAGTGTACTCTCTCCATCTCTCTCTCCTCCTTCTCATATGCACTCTCTCTCCATCTCTCTCTCCTCCTTCTCATATGTACTCTCTCTCCATCTCTCTCTCTCCTCCTTCTCAAGTGTACTCTCTCCATCTCTCTCTCCTCCTTCTCATATGTACTCTCTCTCCATCTCTCTCTTCTCCTCTTTCTCACATGTACCCTCTCCCTCGTTCCAGGTACTACCGCTTCGACCACGAGTCGCGGACGGTGGACAGGGATTACCCAAAGTCCATCAGTGTGTGGCAGGGCGTGCCTGACAACCTCAAGGCTGCCTTCATGAGCAAAGACCAGGGTATGGACCAACCATTCACTTCCTGTTCTCAAAGTCTATCGCATGACATCCTCGGGCAGCAGATGTAGAACCTAGCAGGAGGAGAAACGGTGGCCAGGGCTGGTCGAATCCAAACCAAAAAGGATGACGGCAGACATCCTACAGCAAGACGCCCCTTAAGGACATGTTTCTAAATTCCTTGTTAGTCTCGCGAGTCGGAATCCGACCAACATTTGTTGTTTGCTAATCGTTTCCCCCTCCTCTTCTACGCAGCGTACACATACTTCTACAAGGCCAACAAATACTGGAAGTACAACAACCAGATGATGCGCGTGGAGCCCGGCTACCCAAAGTCGGCGCTGCGCGACTGGATGGGCTGTGCCAACGACGAGCCCAAGACGGACGGGAGGAGGGGGGACAAGGACAAGGACCGGGAAGACGCAGACAGAACCAGGGACCGGGAAGACGCAGACAGAACCAGGGACCGGGAGAGGGAGCGGGAGAGGGAGAGAGAGAGGGAGAGGGAGAGGGAGCGGGAGAGGGAGAGGGAGAGGGAGAGGGAGAGGAACAGGGACAGGGAGAGGGGGGTGGACAGAGAGGAAGACACGGAGGTGATCATCATTAAGGTGGACGGGGAGCGTCCGGGGGCCGGGAGCAATGCGGCGGCCGTGGTGGTGCCCATCATGCTGCTGGTGTGCGTCATCCTCACGCTGGCGGTGCTGCTGTTCTTCCGTCGCTACGGAACCCCACGCCGACTCCTCTACTGCAAGAGGTCACTACTGGACCAGGTGTAGGAACCAGGGAGGGGAGGAGGAGGAGGAGGAGGAGGAGGAGGAGGTGGAAGAGGAGGGGGATAGAGAGGGACCGAGACAGGGAGAGAGGTTAAAAGAGGAACGTTTGGGAGAGAGATGGAAGCAGGAGATAGGGGGAAACGCCGAGTTGAAGGAGAACGTCAGCGACGAAGTGCGGCTTCGCCGGCTAAACCAAACACGGAAGAAGAATTTGTCTGCTCTTTTTCCTCATTTTTTTCTCTTTTTTCCTCCCTCGCTTTTTTCCGCCCCCTCTGTCTCTTATTTTCAACACTGTTCTCTCTCTTCCTTTGTGGTTTGTTGACGCCAGCTTGTTGCTGTTTGGTTTAGCCTTTTTCAATGTATTTTTTTGTTGTGTTGTTGTTTTAGCCAAGGGTCAGGGGTCATTGTGTGTTTGCGCCTCTATTGAAGCATGTCAGCCCCTTGGACTGTCCTCTTTATTTTTTACTCTCTTCTCAAGAGTACACAAGCGAATAAAATTAAATGTGCATGCACAACTATGCACAAGCATGTACGCACACACATAGACACGCATGCGCGTGTATACACTTGAAAACTGCAGTGACTTTATAGTCACAGTAAAATTTCCAGTGAAGATAAAATGTTGAAGAGCCAGTATTGATAAGAAAAAGGGAAATAAACTTAAGAAGCATGAAAAGCACTCTTACTTGAGTAAAGTGATTTTATAAAAGTCTGTCCGAAACCATTCTTTTTGTCTAGCCTACCAATCTTTGATGAGTATTATGAGCAGTGATGTTGTCATTATTATTGTGACTATTACTATTGTTGTTATTTTTGTCCTCTGTGAGTATGGGTTGTTTCTTTGTACATTGTCATTATTAAGTCCTGCTGGACAGTGACAGAAAATGTGGCCTTAATTTTATATTTGGGGGAAACTGAAAGGGACGGGGTATTTTTCTTGAAACTTGATTGTAGTTTTTTTTATTGGTGTTTGTTTTTTTCTATCCATCTCAAATGAAATAAATCAAAGATCTAAAACAAATGACTTCTTTTTGTCATTGTAAGTGTTTACGATTCTCAAGTCTTGGTGCTTTCTCCTATACCACTGAGCTAAGGGTCCTAGCTAGCTCACAATAATGATGATAATACTAATGATGATGATAATAATGATGACCCACCTAGTTTTCTCAACGAGACTGTGCCTTGGCGGAATTTCTTCCATTTCCTAACTTTCTTACGAAATAAATGTAACTTCATAAACACTTGTGCTTTGTTTTTTAATCTTCATTCTTCTTTCATGTCTGGCTAGCTGTTTTAAAAAATGACATTTTAACCACACTTTCTAAACCGTATAAATAAATTTTAACCGCGTTTTCTAAAGATCACGTGATGACACTAGCTACAATGGTGACGTAACCGCTCTCTTGCTGAATCTCTCTCATAGCACTTCGATTAACTGAAAGAAACTAACATTCACATCTAAAAGCTCCATCACCAGTACCTCCAGCTCTCATGCTTCCCCGACAGCTCCACTCCTACTCCGACATCCACCACTGGGGCTCGGAAACTTGTAGCAATGAAAAGAGGGACGGAAAAAACAGGCCGTGTCCAAGAGTTAAGTAGAAACAGTAACAAAGAAGATTGTGTTAATACTCCACACACACACACACACACACACACACACACACACACACACACACACACACACACACACACACACACACACACACACACACACACACACACACACACACACACACACACACACACACACACACACACACAATAAACAAAATACCCATAGGGTGGAAGATAGCGTGGGTGTGCGTGTTTTAACCTTTGAATATAGGCCTTTATAATAACAGACACATGTGTGCAATCCAAATGTGAGCCATGAGCCAGTGAATGTGCTTCATCAATCGACAAGCTAAGGCGTTTCCTGCACTGCCTTGATAATAATTCAAATAAACATCTCCATTTTAGTTTGGCGTGTCACATAAGATGGCAAATGATTGAAAACCCAAAGAGAGGAAATAGGACTGCATGGCGTGTTTTAAATACAGTACAGGCAGGCAGGGGGATTATGTAATTCAGCTGATGAGGGATTTTTCCTATTGTGCAAAAGTGATTAATACTGTTCTGGTTTGCATTTAAACTGGCGCGTGGCTAATAAAGTCACGGGGTTCGGTTTGGAGAGGGAATGGGAAAGAGAGAGAGAGGGGGGGAGGGGGTCATAAATTAAGTCACAGTTGGAAGAGATGGGAGAGAATTCCATGATTCCATGTAAAACATCTGGAATTCAAACAGATCAAGTGTGTGTGTGTGTGTGTGTGTGTGTGTGTGTGTGTGTGTGTGTGTGTGTGTGTGTGTGTGTGTCTGGGGGTGTGGGTGTGTGTGTGTGTGTGTGTGTGTGTGTGTGTGTGTGTGTGTGTGTGTGTGTGTGTGTGTGTGTGTGTGTTGTTGTTGTTGAGGGAGGCATGGGGATTTCAGGAGAGATTGATTTGGAAATTCCATCTTGGGAAACAAAAATGGGCAAATTCTGCCGGTGCATCGGAACAACACAATGGGGGTTTTCTGGGTTCAGCTGGTGTTTTTGAGTGGACATCTTAGTATCTGCAGACGTTGCGCAAACCTGCTCCTCGCCTCCAACCAGTTGGGGTATTTGTTAGAGTCTGTTAACACGAGTCAAGCATTGCACGTCACTTTGTGATGTTTGTTTCGCTCCTCTGGTCGGTCTGAGAGAACGCAAGCAACAGAACCTCAGCGTCTTCTTCTCTTCCCCTTTCTTTCCTCCTGTGTGTGTGTGTGTGTGTGTGTGTGTGTGTGTGTGTGTGTGTGTGTGTGTGTGTGTGTGTGTGTGTGTGTGTGTGTGCGTGTGTGTGCGTGTGTGTGTGTGTGTGTGTGTGTGTGTGTGTGTGTGTGTGTGTGACAAGACATATTTCCTAGCCGTGTGTGAAATGAATCAGTCCCTTTTATCTCTCACTTTTCACCTAAATTCATGTATTCCAAGTACAGTACTGTCATACTTTCCTTTTTTGTTTAAATAAAGTTTCCTAATTACAAGCACCGCAAACCTACCCATCCATCCATAACATGTACATCCTTGATAGAAAATTCTTATTTGATCACTTCTACTCTCTCAGTCTGCTGACCAGTTGAAATGTCACGTGGAAACTGCATAACAGGACCGGCCATCTTCTGCTGCCTGTCCAATCAGCACAGAGGCCTCAGCCTGTAGGCAGCCCCACCGAAATGTACAGAAGTGGAAGAAAAAAGGCAATACCGTAAATCCTGTCGTGTGACGCAGACAAGCCTAGGCAAATGATGTGTTGGAACGTGATGAGGAGGATAAGGCGTGAGGTTTCTTGAGATTTAGAATGGATAATGAGATGAGATGTGGGGGTGGAGCTGAGGTCGTTAAGTTGCTCATAAGGGAGCTGGTATGTGAGGACGTTATGTAGGTTACACATGGTTCTCATTTGCAGCCGCATCCGGCAAAGAGCGCACTCACAAGGGTTTTGTTGTGCAGGGATAACTCACACACACACTTTGAATGTCATTGTATGGCTGCTTTCATTCTTATAATCGGTTTCACTCCTCTTCTCCATATGGTCTCATCCGCTCTGTCAAACGTTGCGAATGTTTGGACGGTATTCTTATGCATTCAGCTGGACTTAACTACCCAGAAAGCAGAAAGAAGGAAAACATCTGTTTGTGTTAGATACGGCGTTCTCCACTCAGGTGTTGGAAACATCTGCTTTTCACTTCCATCCATTCCCCCCCAACCACCGCTGTGCTGACCGTGCACACGGCCATCAGTATAAACTTGCATGGCTTTGATTGAGCCAGACACATTGTTTTTTTTAAACGGGGTGTGGCGGCTAAGGGTAGGTAGTTTGTTGGCAGTAGTAGGTGTTTGTTAAAGGGTACACATGACCTGGTAAACGTACCAGGAACAATTGCTATTTGAACCTACTGACCCCTCACCCTCATCATCATGCTCAGACTGCATCACGTGGAATGATTTCCCCAAAACCAAAGAGGAAAGGAGGCTAGTTTTACCAGATGCTGATTCAGGCCTGTATCCTAATTTAGCTTTGCTGAAAGCCCAGATACCCTCAGCCCGACCCAGGCACATCCGTTAGAAAACCCCCCTGCTCTGGACAGGATAGTGGTCACGTTTCATCTTCGCAGCATATTAAACCTTCTTCGACTGGTAAGAAAACAGAGAATGAGCCAATAAGACTGCTGTGCCCTGCAGATCTTCCTCCTCCACTGCCTTATTCCTTCTATTCTCTCTCTCTTAAGAGCTTTGATGCAGGCTAATGCTCTGGCTTACTTCAATAGCGCCACATCTGGACTTCATGAGAGGCCTGCATGTCACTGCACATAGGAGGGCGGGGCGACGAAGACTTTGAAAGGCTTCATTTTTTTGCTTGGAAAATTTGGTCGCATCGTAAGAAATGAAAACAGAACAAGACACTATTACACTCTGATCGCATAAATTCCAGTGAGTGGCGTTGTTTTATTTCCTCTTAAAATAATTAAAAAGGAGGCCAACAACGCTTAACACCAAGTTGTGTTAATGTGCACTTTTTGGACCACAGTTCAACCATATTAACTCAGAGACTCAGCTAAAACTACGTAAATGAGATGCAGATTTGAGGAAACCACGACAGTATTCTACCACCAACGATAGGCAGAAGTTCAAAGGGGCCACATCAGAGGTGGTCCTTACAGAAGAGCTGTGGTGGGCCTGTTCTCAAAAGTTACATTCAGGGAGAGTAACGTGGTTACCTTGAAGAGGGATAAGAAAAACACAATGATGGGGTTGGGGGCATGATATTGGAGCAGCGATAGACGAGAAGAATGCTTGCGGGCCAAGAGTCTCGGATCTTACTGAACTCCAAAAAAACAAGTCCGTTTTGACTGAGCCTTGCTTCTCTGGGCCGTCGACCCGAGTTCAAACCACGACATGTAGGCATGCTGCGGTTTTTCCAGCCGTTCTCAGAGTGGTTCCATCATGTGAACGACCATAATCATGTTTTGACTCATTCGCACAATTAGACGGACAAAGTAGGGGGGGGGGGGGGGGCTGTTTTACAACCGTAAAGGTATGAGGCAGAGCCATGTTTTTGGATAAGAGCTTTGCAACACTCAGGAGGGCATTCCGTGATGCCGGCTAGACCGAGCCATGCGGCCGTGTCTCTCTGGTCGGCCTCGGTAGCCTATTTCATGTCAAACTGTCCCGGGTTGAACTTTACCTGGTCCCAGTAAGGCTCGATTTATTCTTTAGCGCTTAATGTATCTTGTAGAGTGTGTACATTGTACAACACCCTTTCCTCGAGTAACTCACCATGTAGCATCATCACCATACAAAATCTGTGCAAATGGTTATGTACAATCTCGGGATTAGCTCAGGAGGTAGAGCAGTTGTCTTGAAACCCAAAGGTTGCTAGTACGCTCCCCAGCTCCTCCTAGCTGAGTGTTGATGTGTCCCTGAGCAAGACACTTAACCCTAACTGCTCTTGATGAGCTGGCTGTCGCCTTGCAAGCGTCTGCTAAATGCCCTAATTGTAATCTAGGTTGTAGGCCTACATAACCATACATTAAGGCGTTTTTATCTTTCGAGCAGGATTACGTTGTTCCTTACTCCCAATGTAGAGGATTTGCTCATCTCTTCGCTTGGAGAAACCCAGAAGTCAGAGTCAAGTCGTCAATTCACTTTTCCATGCGCCTGAATGCTGGGCAATGCATGCTTTGTTTGTGGCAGCAACAAACTGACCAATATGACCTTCTGACCAATGGGGAGCTAAATAGGAGTACGGTCGGCGTGTTCAAGCGGGGCCTTCAAGAGCTCAGCCGACCTCATCCCACGAACGGGTTCTCCAATCAGAGAGCTGCTCCCGAGGGTTGGCATCGCAGTACCCGGGCCGGGGATCCAGTGGACCTTACCGAGGCCAGCCCCGCTCACGCACGCACACACACACACACACACACACACACCAGAGAGCTGCATCAGGGCTGAAAAACTGCTGGACTCAGCGCTCACGGAGCTGTAATTACATAGAGGGAGTGCTGAGCGCTGCAGGATGACTGTCGAGGCGGAGAAGATGTGGCGCAACCGGAGGAAAGAGACAAGAGAGTAAATAGAACGAACAATTAAAAAAGAAATACAAATTAAGGGCACAAAATAAAAGTCTACAAGGATAAGGTGTTGGAAGGAGACGTTTTATATTGGAATCTCATCAAACATGTGCAGTGAAGTACAGGTTCAAACTGAAATTTTTCTACTCTTCTAAATTTGAAATTTAAATAAAAAATTAAATTGCCACTCGTGGTTGTGGGGGCTAAGAAATGTTCCACTCGATTCGAGTCTCCGACCACTAAGAACATTAACTTCTTAATACAATCCATCGTCCAAACAACTTAGTGTAGTTTCGATGTTGTGCATCGCTGACACCTTGTGGACAGTTCTCGTTAGTCTCATGAGAACCCTTGAGGGGCGCCTGTTTGGGCGCAGAGAACCCGGGGCGTTCATAAACAATTATTTGCAGACTTCGAAGGACATTTAGTGGGTTGGTTAACCCTTAACACCTACCCAAGTGCTTTCATTTACGTCAATGATTTACCATTCAATGTAAAAAAAAGTATGTTTAACTATCCATCTTAGAACCAAGAAGAGAGTCAATTGTAATATATATCAATGACCCGGATAAAACGTTATGAATGATCGAAGATTGATTTCGAGATCTTCTAATAAAATGTTGTTTTGACAAAACAATTCCAATCATTTCAAATTTCAGTTTATTTTTTTGTACATTCACCACTTACAGGCGTACTCAAAGCAAAAGACAAAAAAAGAGAAGAAAAACATTTTCAACGTAAATGATAAAATGATTCATAAAGCAACATTAAATCCACTGGTGAAAAAAAAAATTATAATGTATAACGGGGTCTCCTGTCCCGGTATTCATGGCGACTCAGCGAGGAGCGAGAGAATCAGGAGGGAGTGAAGTCAAAAAGGATGGAGGAAGAGAATAGATTAATATATTTAAAAAATAAAAAAAAGATTATTCGGGACATCGTAGCGCCTTGTGTCCTCCGGCCCCCCGGGTCACAAAGCAGGGACACTGGACTGCCTACTAGTTTATCAACCGATGGGGAGGCCTCCCTAGAGCAGCCTACACACACACACACACACACGCACACACACACACGCACACACGCACACACGCGCACACACACGCGCGCCAGAGGGTCGGGATCGGGTCCTTGGGGACCCAACATGCAGCAACACCACAGCCTCCTGGCTGCTTCTAAACACTGGCGGTGGCAAAGACATGGATGGATGGAGATTCGTGTTTGGGGGAACTACTGCACTTCTCGGCGGGCGGGGGGGATTGTTACCTGAAGTATGTAGCTTAGTCGTGGCTATACCTTCGAGACCAAAAGAAGACCCCAACAATGACAAAGAAAAAGACAGAGGCAAATTGACAAAATATATAAAAAGCCCAAGAGGAGCGTCACACACAGCACTCGGAGCGGAGGCTGTGGTCCGGCGATAAACACAGGGCTGGAAAACAAAGGGGCTGGGGAGGGGGGGGGGGGTACGGAGACTATCGGTTGGTCCTCATGTCGGGTCTCGGTCACGTGACCGAGACGTACATTTAGTGACAGACGGAAAACAAAGCGATGGGGTGGGTGGGTGGGTGCGGGTAAGGTTAGAGGAGGCGTTCTTTGAGACGGGTCCATCCCACGGTCGGCTCTTAGCGCCGCCGCTCCCGCGGGTTGCTACGGCTATGGGAGCGCCGGCCCCTGCCTGCATTGCCGCTGCCGCCACCTCCGCCGCCGCCACCTCCGCCGCCACCAGCGCTGCCGCCAGCCCCCGGCCTACGCGACGCCTCCCTGCGTTTGTTCCCGTCCCGCTCCCCTCTGTCCCTCCCGCGGTCCCGCTCCCTCTCTCTCTCCCCGTCTCGGTCCTTGTCTCCCTCGCCCCGCGGCGCCCGCTCGGCCGGCGGCCCGCTGCCCGCCTTCACCCGCTCCTTCCGCTGCTGCTCCTCCTCCTTCCGCTTCTTCTCCTCCTCCTCGTCCTGCTCCTTGCGGTTCCGCTCCCGCTCCTTGGCGCGCTCTGCGTTGGCCGCCTCCCGCAGGGCGAACTGGAGGGCACAACCACACGCCGCTTAGACACAGCCCGCCATCTTATAGACGGATCTCCTTCACCATCATCTTCATCATCATCATCAGATATCTACCTTTGTCTATAGGGTTATATCTATCTATCATAGCAACGTTCAACAATTGCGGAAGGTTCCCAGTTCAAAACCTGGTCAACCTCTTCATGATAATGATGATCATTATGATGATCATCATCATGGAGTGTCTCACCGTTTCCTCGGTGAGGGGAAGCCAGTATATACAGGGCGCTGCCTTGGTCTTCTGGAACAGGTCGTCAAGCAGCTTGGCAGGGGGGTCCTCTGCGGCTTTCTCTGCTGAGAAAACACTCTAGATTTAGCATGATCACCGCATGGGTTGGACATGTTTACACGCACGTTGCCTACGCTGGGTTATCAGAATGAGGTCGTACAACGGCGTCTGCAGTTACAGATAACGATTTTGTTAGTGGCCATGAAAAGTGTAACACAAGATTTGATTATTCAAAAGATTAGATTATGGCCTCTGACACCTCGAGGCACTTAAAAACGTACGGTTAACTCCAATCCACTTAACATAAAAAGAGCTCTCCTTTTAAAGTCCCCCCATGTTAAACGGGTCCGGGCCAGCGCTCACCTTTCTTGTCGTTCTTCCTCTCCTTGCTCTTCCCCCGCTCCTTGCGTTTCCGCTCCCTGGAGCGCGAGCGCCGCGGCCCGGCGGTCTTCTCCTCGCCGGCGGGGCCGAACTCCCGCACCTTGTCGCGGTCCCACTCGCGCTCCGTGCGCGCCTGCTCCCGCCGTGCCATCTCCCGCTCGCGCTCCGCCCACTGCTCGCGCTCCGGCAGCAGCGAGGGCGGGCACTGGCGGCCCGGCGCGGACGCCTGGTCCTCGGCGCCGGGCTTCACGCCCACCCCCAGGTTCTTGTGGAATTCCAGCTGAGGGAGGGAAAGGCCGGTGAGAAGGGGTACGGAGCGTCTGATGGCTTGACGGTTGCTAAGCAGCAGGGGCGAGGGGCCACTTGGCTCCAGACTGAGGGGACTCCACCAGACTACCCAGTGGGAGGCTGGTCTTACCTCGTCCTGCTGGCAGAACTCCACGCTGAGGACCTTGGGGTTGCTCTGAGGCCACTTGACCCCGTGCAGGGCTGTCCTGGTGGCCACCGCCTCGTCTGGGCTGGAGTACTGCACACACACACACACACAGAGACACACACAGCAGACAGCATGAGACGTGTTCACACTGGGAGGGGGTCTCTGCCTTTTTATGGTCCCACGTTCCCGCAGCGCAATGACCAGGCAGACGCTTCCACGCAGTCGTGAACGGTTATGGTTCTGGGTCAGGTTTTAGTGAGCGGACCAATCCCAGCCCTTGCTGCTGCGTCACCTCAACAGAAGGTTATGATTTTTGGGAGGCGCACGTCCGGCCCTAGTGGTGGAAGCAAGGAGAGTCTGAAGGATGTAAGGGGTCCGTAACCCCCTTGCGTTGCGGGAACGTGGAACCATAAAAAGCCCTTTGGACAGAGTAGTAGTTGTATATAATACATTGACATCAAACAATTTTCTTACAATTTAAGCAGTGCTAGGTTGTCATGTGTACCATATGTATGCGACGCGTGTGTGTGTGTGTAGACTCACGGTGACGTAGCAGTGAGACTTGATCTTGTCGATCCAGAAGCCTGTGTCCAGCAGGGTCCCTGTCCTGCCCAGCAGCTCCTTCAGCTGGCCCAGGGTGAAGGGCCTCACCTGGACACAACACAGCCACACTCGGGTCAGAGGTCAGCCATTATTGAGCTGGATTACACACCCAACAGGGAAGATGTAGTAGCACCAACGTGTTTTTCTAGTAAACACGGGTCACTGCAATGAGCTTTACATGTGACGCCCAACACACACACACACACACACACACACACTGGGAATTTAACCTGCGGCCAGGCTGCAGTCCGGAACGACGGGAGCGCCACACTCACCAAATTGGATACGTGCACGATGCTGGACACCTTGCTGCGCGGCGGTGAAGGCTGGCGGGCCGACCGCACGGGGTCGTCGATGGTGATGGTGACCCCTGACCTCTGCTGGCTGATGGAGCGGCGGACCGGGGCGTCGCCGCTGGGGGTCACTGGGGGGGGGGGGGGGGGGGGGTGAAACACTCAGCACTGATGTTTGGACTACAAATGGACTTTAGTGTAGTGCAAAGACCCATGAACTACCCACAAGTAGTTAGTTTTGCAAGAGAGCAAAAGGTACTATCAACTTAAAAACAGCTTAGTACGTGTCGACTATGTGGAATTACCCTGAGGTGCGCGAGTGGCTACTGATCACTTACCAGTGTTCATTTCCACATCAGGGCTGGTGTGAGTTGGCGACTGAGTCTCCATGATGCCAGAGATGGAGACGTCCGTCTTCTCCTCAGGGGTTTTCGTCCGGTCCTTGCCTCCCTTCTGGACCTCCTTCTCCTGGGTCTCCTCCCGTCGACTCCTCTTCGCCTCCTTCTGCCCGTTCTCCTGGCTCTCCAGCGGGACAACCTGTAGATGCAGAGGACATGGACCTCAGAAGTGACTCTGATTGCTAAAACGATAACAAAAAGCACCCCCATGATAACACAATATGATAATATCTTATATTTCAGATAAATCAATGTCATTTTTTTATTGCCTATATCGGCCTCGGCCCCTAAAATCCCGTACCGGCCGGGTTCCGCTCTGAAAGCCTGGATCTCGAACCTGAGTGACGGTGCGTCGGATCTGGAGGTCCTGGTCGGGCTGCTCCCTCTCCTCCTCCTCCATCTCCTCCTCGGCCCCGGAGAGGACAGCTTCCTCTGGGTGGAGGTCCACCACCGCATCCTGCCCAGCCCCGGGCTTCATGTCCGGGATCAGAGACTGGAAGGAAACCCAAGAGGAGAGAAAATCTAAAACACTGCCACTTCCCCCACCAAGTGGAAGGAATATTGATGAAGGCATACACATAAATATTGATTTTGGAGTAAGGAAAATAGATCACACGTCCATATCAGATAGCATCTAACTATTGGCATGTTGACTAAAGCGAAAGAAATAAAGACTCGCTGTCGAGTGATTTAGCAGCTGCTTTGATCCAAAGTGCCACTGTAATTCAACAGGAGCAGGTCGCGGTTTGGGCATCTTGCCTACGGTATTCCACAGGTCCTCTGTGGACATGGAGGTAGGGGTTAGAACCCACAACCTGTTGGCTGGGAGTCCTACGACCACCACACTACCCGGCCTCCCCTTACCCAGCGGTACAGCACTGGGCACCGGTAACGTGGCTGCTAGAGGGCAGCGCTGTGCCTCCACTCAGGCCTAGGACCAGGGACCTACCTTGAGGGACTCCGTGGTGATGCTGATGGAGGGCTTCTTGGCCGTGACCGCTGTGCTGGAGCCCCACCTCCTCTTGCGCGCGGCTCCAGAGTCCCCATCGCCGTCGGCTGACGTGGGCCCCGGGGACACCTTGCTGCCTGCTAGGTCAAAGAGGGGGGGGGGGGGAGTAAGCTTTAATAACATCATGGGAGGGCAACGCAAGCTTCAGAGGTGGAGCCATGTACCATGGACTCGCTAGTGTTGGAGTACAAAGAATGATTCAAAAATGTCATCTTTACACTGAAGCTCCTCAAACATCGCATCTTTAACATTTAACAAGATCATCCGCACTAAGTTACTTTATTATTTTCAGTGTTTCCCCCAGCACTGTATGGTTAAGGCTGCCTTAACACACACACACACACACACACACACACACACACACACACACACACACACACACACACACTTTATTATTATTATTTTTATATATATTATTTTTTTTAATTATTTTGCATTTACAAAGTACAAAACTCCCGTAGGGAAAGAAAACATACTTCCATCAGGTACAAAAAATAAAGATAAATAATGCATAGTTTATACTGTTCAAAACAATAGTCGTTCGACTTAAACCCTCGCCGAAGACCGCAGGGCCACGAGACAAACCATCTCCAACAATGAACCGGTATTTACACCACAAACCGTCGAACAGGTAGCAGGCCTCAGTAAAGTCAGTGATAGATGTGGCTGGTAGGTATTGCTGCCCCGAGGGGAGGATGTACTCACTGCTGAGGGAGATCCTCCGGGCAGAGAAGGCCTTGGGAGTCTGTAACAGAGAACAGACAGGAAGAGCCCCAGGGAACAGGGGGAGCGAGGTGAGTGGCACACCCCAGGAGGAACACATCACTACAGGCTGGCAAAGGACGAGTTGGAGGGGGGAGAGGTAGAACGAAAGGGGGGGGAATAAGGATATAAAAAAAGGACAGAGTGGTCGATAGAAACTGCAACACTTGATCCAACCAGAGTCTGTGGACAGTGTTAGGCGGTACACCATGGTTAAATGTGTACAAGTGATGAAGCAGACTGCCTGAGAGGACGCCTTGCGTCCCCATGGTAAGTCATAGGTATGTCTTTGCACAGGTATGCTTAGCCAGAGGGAAGAAATGTACGAGCCACGCCCCAGGTCGTAATTGCAGTTTCTATTGGACACACAACCCAACCAATGGCGGTACTGCAGTTTAAATGCCATAGAGCTACAAGATTACTAAGAGAAAGATTGTCAAATAATAAAAAAAACTGAAGCAGGGTTACTTTCAGAACTATCATCTGATTAAACCTAGTTTAATTTAAATTACGTTTTTGATTAAAACTGCAGTAGCCATATTAAAAAAATATATAAACATTTTCCCCCCAAAATGATGGTGTTAACACTCCCCTGCCCCGCATAAGCTACAGAGAAGTCTGACTGAAAACTTAGCATTCTCTACAATAAACAACCTAAGTCTGAAAAACATTGAGAAAATGTCTACTTATTCCCTGGTACCACTGACACCTGATCCTTACTGGGTTGGAAATGGCCCAATCACGACTGCATGTACTGCATTTAGGCAACAAGGGGTCCAATCATAGGTGGCTGAGATGTTTGGGTGGAAACCTGAGCGAGCTGGTTGGTTGGCCGGATGTGTTTAAGAGTTCCCGGGGGTGGCAGCCTGAGAACGCCTTTATAACAAGGCATCCATTTTAGCATTTGTCCTTTTTTCTTTATTTGCCCGTTGCGGCGGACTCATCCTTATCACCGCAACGTGGTGTCCGATTGGATGAACCGGAAGCAGCGTGATGAGGAATGCATGAATGTCCGTTAAACTCTTCCGCTCACCACGCCCCAAGGACTGTGGATATTCATACCGATTGTCCAGAAGTAGCAGAACAAGACCAGTCTCTTCATGATTCAGGGGTTCCATTCTGAAGATGAAGGGAACCCCCCCCCCCGGATAGTCCAGCCAGCGAACAACTGCTCCGACAGATGCGCTCCAAATGAATACGCTCCACTCTGGCCCACAGTCTTCTGTAACTTCAGTGTGGTACAGAAGTGTCTGACGTATTCTGGGTTGTCGCGAGGATTCCCAAACAGTCGTTTAACGTTGCGTCTTCAACCACCCCCTAGCGAGCGTGCTTAGGGGTGGCTCTGCGGGTCACCAACCAGGGGAGACAGATGAGCCGACTTGGCAACGTCCGCCTTCCCCGTCGGTCCAACCAGTGAATCTGGCCAGCCAGCTCCATGACACGAGGGCATTTTGCTGCCGGCTCTGTCCGTCTACAGCGCAGACCCGAGGGGGGCTATCTGTGTTCAACCCAGGGTTCTTGGGGGACAGTGGAACAGTGCAGCGTGGTAGTAGTAGTAGTAGTGGCAGAAGTAGTGTGCCGGTACCATTAGGGGCAATGGAAGAGGCATGAGCACCTTTATAACAAAGCAATCAAGTGGGTTTTAAACATCAGCCACAATGATAATATGCCCTTGCTGCCTCTGTCTAAGACAGCAAAGGTTTTGAAAAACACAGCCAAATCATCAATGTGTATGCTACATCTATGCATTCTACAGCTTGTTGAAAGGGGCTCATTTTTATCCAAATTATTATTTAAGAAAAAAGGCTCTACGGTTTCCAATTGCATTTATCACAACTCAGATGAATCGAATTCACTTCAAAACTAAAGACATATGGTCTGAAAGCTAAAGTGGCAAAAAAAGAAAAAAATAGCAACCGACTAAATCTGTGAAAGAAATAAAGTAAATGGATGATACGTTGGTTTGGTGGTGGTCTCCTCTGTGCCTTACCTCATCGTTGGTCTCTTGGACAAGCTCAGCCTCCGCCATGCTACTCTCCTTCAGGTCCCTGTAGGGTTCGCACAGTACACGACAGGAGGTTAAGTCACTACTCATTAGCATTCAAGAAGACCACTGAAATCCAGCTTTTACAGCGTTCGCGAATTAACAGCCTCAGTCATCTGTAATCGGTTATAACTCCAGACGTCTGTGATATAAAAACGCCCTCAGCGTTATTGAGGGGCGAGACAATCAATGCGCTTCATTTGCATACGCGACAGCGCATTTCACCGTGACGTTCGCTGTTTACAAATACTGTCATAGCTTTGGCGTCAAAACAAATGCTTTGCCCGTTCTCTTTCGTATCGAAGGAATATTGTAAAATAGCCAAGCGATATCATACGTCTTGCTTGCTTGAGTCAACCCCCACCAAAAAAAAAAAGGCACGGAATGCACGATGCATACTGTTACATGATGGCACGTTGGACATTGCCTCGTTCCCCAAGTGCGCAAGTTAATCACTCAGCCTACTCCCGTTCTAAAAGGTAAATCCTCTCCGGGGAACTTGGTTTATTTTGTCAGGCACTTAAAATAGAAGCAAGCGCTACGTTGCTGCTGAAAAAATAAGACTGCGACGAGGCACAACCGCTCCTCCTACCTTTCGCGCTCTCTCGCACACTAGACTACTCCGCTCTCAAAGCATTTCCCTCGACTGTCAGTAAAACCTGGTGCGTACCAAAAGACGCCGCCTAGCTTGCAATATCTTATTTAAGCTTTTCGATAAGACGATATTAAATAGGTTAGCTGTTAACCAAATCCTGTACCGCAGCCATATTGGTGCGATTGAAAATGATTTTTTTTAAAGGACCCGCATGTTCGTTCACACCGGCGTCAAGGCAGTCTTAAGCATTGCCTGAAAGGAATTCAATTCGTCTTCCCTGGCTCGGTTCCACGACTAACTGAGTGTGAGCTGCACTACAAACTACTAAACAGGGCCCGTGTTAAATGTCATATATATATATAGTAATAATAAGTTATCTGCTGTTGACTGCTTTTCAAAACTTAACGTTAATGCAGCGCAAGATTTAGTCTTATTTCATCAAATATATGAACCCCTAAATTGACTCAAGTAAATCCATCAAAAATCATCCAGTCAGAGTGTGTGTTTGTGTGTATATAAAAACACCTCTTGGATTAATGTGTGTTATGCCATACACATTATATAGGAAGCCAGAGACATAATTATGAGCATAATATAGACTACAGAGCGAACGCATGCAGCGTCTCAACCGTGTCTCTATAACTGCTAATGGCCACACACACACACACACACACACACACACACACACACACACACACACACACACACACACACACACACACACACACACACACACACACACACACACACACACACACACACACACACACACACACACACACACACACACACACACACACACACTTTGTATCCGGGGAAAAAGCCAGATGGCATGAACAGCACACTCATATCAAACCATGTTTGAACATTTTGAAACACAAGCAGGGCACTTTACACAGTATATTGTGTAAAATAGGAAGTATTCTATATTTGTAATGTGATGGAATGGACTTGAATGCAAGGTTTACTACAGCTGAAGAAAGCAGGGCTAGGACTCCATTAGCCACATAGTTTTTCTTTACAAGCAAATATTGAATGAAACGTGTGTATCGGTGTGTATTTGACTGAGTGAGTGCGTCTTGATTTTATTGCACACATCTTTGTTACAAAACAGGAAGAAATCAACAGAACCAGACCTTGGCTTGTCTTTCTGCTCTGATTTCTCTCCCTCCTTTGTCGCTGCTGGGGTCTTCTGGTCCTCGGCAGGTGGTCCAACCACAGCTTTCTGTTTCGTTCAAGAAGTCAGCCACAAAGTTAGGTCAGGAAAGTAAGATCCCTTGAAACTCTACGATTTAAAATTATAAATTTTAGAGTGTAATATTTGTGGGAAGTTTGTCGGTCGTTGCATTCAATTCATATAACATGATAATTTGCAAGTGAATATTTCAGGGAGAAAAAAATATAAATATATGGAGTTTATTTTTGATTGCAGTATAAATGTAGCAAAGTAGGCACGTATATTATGTGTCATGCAATTGTGTACTAGTCTTTATCTAGTTATAACAACAAAGTCTATTATTATAAAAACTGAATGCAGTATATTTGGAATGCATCATATTACAGAACCAAGAAGGCCCTTTTTTTTTGGCCAAACTCCATATTGGTATCCTGTGGTTCTGGTGAAGCGTCTGCACAGACAGTGAACACAGAGGAAACTGACCCCGATGTGCAGCTTGACACCAGACCCGCCCCCTTCTGCTTTGGTGAGGGAGGCTCTAGTCGTTTCATTGGCTTGAGGACCACCATCCGCCCTGCGCTTAGGAGACGCCTTGCGCTGGGCCTTCTTCTCCTGAGAGAGAGAGGAAGGAAGGAAGGAAGGAAGGAAGCAGTTAGGATGGATAGACAGTAGCTCTAGTCCTTTTCTGCTACATTATCTTTTTCTAGTATGGTATAATTTATATTCTTTATTTTTTTCCAATATATAGTAAATATAAAAAGTACATATACATACTGCTAATTAATAACCTTAAGCTCAAAAAGACAATGGTGAAAAGGCCACAACTCCAATATCAAAAATATAGATTTAACATTACTCCTGACTACCAGGGGGAGGGAAGGAAGCAACCATTCAAATATAACCCATGACTACCCCAACGCCAGACCTCAATGGAAGCAGTTCTCCCTGAATAGAACCGTGGTGACCCACCAGCGGCGGCCTGTGATGGACTCACCTGACTCTTTCCCCGCGATGACGAAGACGAGCTGGAGGACCCAGACGAGGACGACCCAGAGTCCGAAGAGGAGGAGTCGCTGGAGGAGGACCTCTTCCTCTGGCGTTTGGGTTTCTCCTTCTCCCCTTCTCCCTGCGGGGCTGCCACCTTCGGGACGGAGGGGGCCCTGTCTTGCTCTGCCTCTTTCTTGGGGGGCTCTTGGGCAACTGGGGGTCGGTCTGCAGACTCTGGCTTGGGCCCGTCCACTGGGGCCGCTGGCGGGAGGGCGGGCCCTTCTTTGTCGGCCCAGGGCCGCGCCTTGGTCGGGGAGGTGATGGGGGAGCCCTGGGCCGGCGGGGTGTCTGAGAAGGTGCGGGGCCGCTTTATGGCCACGGAGCCGGAGGACGCGGCCGGGGGCTGTGCCGGAGTGTCCCGCAGGAAGCGGAACTTCTTCACGGAGGACTGGGGCGACAGAGGGGTGGCTAGTTCTGAATGCTCCCCTGGGCCTGTTCCACCGGGCGCCTGGGACTCCATGGACTCGGGCTGGTCCACCTTGCTGGCTGCTCCCACGGAGATCTGCGGCGGAGTGGTCAGGAGGTTCAGACCAATGTCCCGGCCGCGCTTGGATGGAGGGAGGTGACTTTCCCTCTCCCTGTTGGCCATCTTAGCCTTGTCTCGCTGCTCCTGCGCCTCCTTCTCCCGTCTTTCATGTTCCAGGGTATTTTTTTTCTCCTCCCTCTCCTTCTCCTCTTGCTTCTTGTTCAGCGCACTCTCCTCCTCCTCCCTCTCTTTCTTTAGGACCCTCTCCTTCTCCTCTCTCTCCTTCTTTAGGACTCTGTCCCTCTCTTCCCTCTCCTCCCTCTCTTTCTTTTGCACTCTCTCCTTCTCCTCCCTCTCCTTCTCCTCCTTGAGAGCCCTCTCCTCCCTCTCTTTCTTAAGCGCCCTTTCCCTCTCCTCCCTCTCATTCTGTTCCTTGAGGGCCCTCTCCTCCCGCTCTTTCTTTAGCACTCTCTCCTTCTCCTCCCTCTCCCTCTCCTGCTTTAGGGCCCTCTCCTTCTCCTCACGCTCCTTCTCCAGGGCTCTCTCCCTCTCCCTCTGGAGGGTCTCGGCTCTCTCTCGCTCCACCCTCTCCTGCTCTTCTGCGCGTTTCCTCTCCAGCTCTGCCTTCTCCATCCTCTCTCGTTCGCGTGCTGCCTCTCTCTCTGCCCTCTCCTTCTCCTCCCGCTCCTGTGCTTTCTCTTTCTCCATCCGTTGCTGCTCCTGTGCCTTCTCTCTCTCCATCCGTTGCTGCTCCAGGGCCTTCTCTCTCTCAATCAGTTGCTGCTCCAGGGCCTTCTCTCTCTCCACCCGTTGCTGCTCCAGGGCCTTCTCTCTCTCCATCCGTTGCTGCTCCTGTGCCTTCTCTCTCTCCATCCGTTGCTGCTCTAGAGCATTCTGTCTCTCCATCCTCTCTGCTTCCTCCTTCTCTCGTAGCAGACGCTCCTGCTCCAGCGCTCGCTCCCTCTGTAGTCTCTCCTGCTCCAAGGCCCGTTCTCTCTCCAGCCTCTCCATCTCTTCCCTCTCCCGGGCCAGGGCCTGCTCTCTCTCTAACCGCTGTTGTTCCACAAATCTCTCCCTCTCGATCCTCTCCTTCTCTTCCCTCTCCCTAGCGAGCTCCTGAGCCCTTTCCCTCTCCTCTCTTTCCCTCTGCAAAGCCCTCTCTCTCTCCTCTCTTTCCCGCCGAGCGGCCCGCTCCAGCTCCAGCTTCTCCAGTTGAAGGGCCCTCTCTCGTTCCTCCCTCTCTTTGGCAAGTGCCAACTCTCTCTCCAGTCTCTCGCGCTCCAGAGCAAGATCCCTCTCCTGTCTCTCCCGCTCCAGGGCCAGCTCCCGCTCCCTCTGCAGGGCCCTCTCCTGCTCCTCCCGCTGCAAGGCCCTCTGTCGCTCTATCCTCTCCCGCTCCAACGCCTTCTCCCTCTCCTGCTCTTCCTCCACCATCCTCTGCCTCTCTCGTCTCTCCATCTCCAGGGCCTTCTCCCTCTCCAGCAGCACCTCCCTGTCTTCCGCCGCCGTGGCGCGGAGCACGCCCACTGGGCCCTGGCTGCCGAGGCCTCCGTGTACCCCCTGCATGCCGCCGGGGATCATGGGAAAGGAGACGCTGGCGATGGCGGCCGCAGTGTTGGCCGTGTGCGTGATGGCGGTGAAGGGTTGGGCTAATGCTGCGGCGGCACCGTTGTCCGTGGGCTCTCCGGCGGCACCATGCCACCCGGCGCCCGAGAAGGCCCCCTCGGACGCCATTTTGCGGGCCAGCAGGGTGAGGGGCCCGGGGGGCTTCCGCTCTCTGCTCTGGGGCTCCGGGCTGCTGCTGCGGCTGCTGGACGACCCGGAGCTGGAGCTGCTGGAGGCGCGCTGGCGGGCGGGGGCCTCGTCCGGGCTCGGGGGGCTTTGTTTGGGGGTGTCGGGCAGCGGGTAGGACAGCTCCGGGGGAGGGGAGGGCGGCGGCGTGGGCTGGCGGAGCTGCGGGGAGAGGAGGGAGGGGATGTGCTGAGGCGGCTGGCGGGACGCCTCCGAGCGCTCTCTGGCCGCCGACCTCCGTGCCGCCGTCCTCCTGGTGGGCTCCCCGGGGCCCCGCCTCCGCTCGCCCCACGCCTCTTCGTCCGCGTCGTCGTCGTCGCCGTCGTCACTGTCGTCGTCGTCGCTGTCGGCCGCGGCCTGCCCAGACGGGGGGGCGCGCTCCGCGGCGGCGCTGTGCGTGGACACGGCGCTGGGGACGGGGCCGGCGGGCTGACCAGACATGTTCGCCTCCTGGTGGGCGGGGCCGGCCAGCCCCTCGCCGTCCGCGGGGCCGAGGGGCTTGTGGTGTTCGACAGGCGCTGGCACTGCCTCCTGGTGAATACGGGAAAAGCAGCTGACTTTGAGTATGTTGTGACCCTCCGTGCCAGAGCATGCGTCTCCTATTCCTCCCGCTATAACCCCTCCCCACCACAAACATGCAAGAGAGCAGAAGAGCCTGCGGCGCCCCTGCATGCAGATTAGGAATGTCCCTTTTGAATGGAAAAAGTATTTGATTAAAAAGTTAAAAGGGGTCTAACCTGGGAGGGAGCAGGACACGGAGCGCTGTTGTTGACGCTTGTGTTTTCTTCGGGTTCTGTGAAGGAGAAAGCATTTCAATGACTCTTCCTGTGTGTGTGTGTGTGTGTGTGTGTGTGTGTGTGTGTGTGTGTGTGTGTGTGTGTGTGTGTGTGTGTGCGCGCCATTGATTGGTGGCAAGCTTTACCTTCGGGGTCCCCAGCTTCCCTGGCCTCCCTCTCAAGGCGCTGTCGGAGGAGCTCTTGCTGCTTGGCGAGGTACTGCTTGATGAAGCTGTTCTGGCTCATCTCCTCCCCGATCTACAACCGCAGCAGAGCATTGAAAAACTGTTGCAGGTGGCCCAGTAGTGTGCCAGCCACATAGGCCAGACCTCCTGCTATGCTCATACGTTATTTCCTCTCTCTTTCATGTCAGACCTGGACTCTCAGAATAAAAACCCATTCATTACAGGTCAAGCAAATGATCAGTGACTGATTGTTGACATAGACGCAGTTTATTTTTTCTTCATATGGCTTCATGGGCTTATGACATTATTGACAACGGAACCACATGTACCAACAGCTGTAGCAGCTGGTACGCTTTGTTACCCACCTGGGAGTTGGGCTGCAGTCCACTGTGAGGGGTGGAGGTGCGCTGGAGGTTCTCCAGCATGAGGGCCTGTTGTTGGAGAGAAGAAGGGAGACGATTTGATTCCCTTGTTATTTACTGCACAAACATTGAAAGAGTTTGTAAATACTCCATTATGTTAATTACACTGCCGTTCTAATTAATAGAAATGGATTTCCAATGGATTAGATATCGAAAAAAGTTCCATGAACAATTGGTGTGTTTGTACAACCGTGTGCACAGCATTTGTTTATTTCAAAGCATTGTTAAATGGGACTGAGCCATAAAGCAGAAAGAAAGCATGCTATGATTAAGGCCAAATGTTTTACATTGTAGAACAAATTAAGACGAAAGTAAATTAATTGACAAGATGATAGACCAAGCTTCTTCCGTTGGAACGCCTCGTTGATTAAACGGAACAATCCATACAGAAGACAGCACAGACAATATAAAAGCGCCCCTTCTCTTCTGAAATAGATGTCAATGGGTCAACAGAGAGACATACACGTTCAAACTATCTCAACACTTCCAGAAACATGGCTTCTGGCCAGGTTAGACAACACAGACATTCTTAACACCACAAGGAAGCAATAACTACAGTTCAATAATATGGCGGGACATAAGTAACACTCTCATTAGAAGAAGAAATTCAGGAATGAATGAGAAAAACGAAGGGACCGATCCAACGTGCAATTGCAATTAATGCAACTAAAATAATAAGGCGTCTGAATACTAAAAACAACTATTCTTAATATTACATTTACATTGCTGACATTCACCACGAACATATTGGGGAAAAAAATAATTGATAGTCAACTGAAGCTAGTTTAATTCATTCGTTTTAGTTCATTTTGTACTTTAGGCTATTTATATTGCATTTGCCAAACATGATTTAAAGTGGTGGGAAACAGACAGAAGTGTCATTTATAGTCTTCAACGTATTTATCCGATGTACATAGATATTGATAACTACATAAAAGGTTTATATTGTATAAATATTTAGACACTTTGAAGAAATACTACTAACAAGGACGTGCTTGTTGTGTTTATACAGCGTAACACCTCCGATAGACGTAAACAAAACCGCTCACACACGCGGAAGCTCGCAAACTTCAGCAACAGCGGGTGCGTATTTAGTTCAGTAACAAACATTCACATTGTTGCATCGACATTCGATTTGTTGCGATTGTTTAATTTCAGCTCTGCAAACTACAGCCGCTTTTCATCACCGACCAAGTTAAAGTATTTACTTAACCTCCCCCCCACCCGTTTTTTTTTTTTATGGAGCAACAACGCGCGGATTCGACTTCTCTAAACACACATCAGCGGCGGCGGCAAGTCAGCAACTACGGCCACCGCTCTACTAGCCGCTACACAGAGCGGTAGCCCCACAGAACACACAGTCCCATATTTAACTCGTGTAACCCTGGCTGCAGACGCAGGCAAGACGAAGCCATGTTGTGATGCATCACGGAGAGAAGGCGCGATTCAACCGTATCGCTCTTTAAATGATTTTTTGATTGTGTTTGCATTGATAAAAGCAACTGCTACCTCGGTAGCGTAGCAGTTGTCGGCCTTCTAGACAAGCATCAGCCCGTCGGTTCGTAAACGTTAGTTAGCGTGCAGCCGCGGCGATGGCGAAAACGCGCCGAACTCACCCCTTTGAGTCTTTTGACGAGTGCATTTTTCGGTCCACTTTTAGAGAGTCCTCGTTCCTCGAGAGCAGCTTTTAAGTCCGCCACCCGAAGAGAGTTTAGCGGTCTCCCGTCCAGCGTAACGTCTTCAAGGTCCGCCATTTTCCGATCCTCTAGTTCGTTCCCAGCTAGAGTAGTGAGCTACGCCTTCCTTCACCCGCGTCATAGCCGACGACTTCCCTTGAATAAATACAATCAATAATATGTATCCATCGTTAGCTTTATGTTAGAATAATATATGATTTTTTTTGAAGGATTAACAATGATTGTTTTTGATTTTATTTAATAATTGCTGTTACATTTTTTACGTTTGCCACAACGACCGTTGCGCATTGTGAGCGCAACGGTGATGTTCCCCAAAGCACAACACTTGCTGCGTCTGGCTGTCGTTAGTATGTTTGTAAGGCTAGAAACAAATGTCAGCGACTGGTAGCTAATCCGTAGGCTATGTTTCGGCCGTCTAGGGATGCCTAAAACACGTTGACTCACCGGCAGAAAAGGTGGGTGTTGAGATGTTTTGTAATTTTATATTCGGACATCCATTCAAGAAGTGTTTGTCTTCCTTTGACATACATCTAATAATACGCTTCATCAATTCTGTTATAGTGCTGCTGTCTTTGGTTTTTATGAAGTACTCAAATGGAAGACGTATTCTCTGCTATGATGTATCTGTCATTGTGTTTACAGCAGATTTATGAATGTAGATTCCTTTGTCAAACTGAATGCTCTTATCTTTACAGAGATGTCGTGGTTCTACCATGTCAGTCAGGGATCAAATGAACAACAACCGCAGCTTAGCGACACGTTTACCCCTGCCGTTGCCAGTCCCTTTTCCAGCCTCGCTGGTTCGACACAGGAAACCCTTGGCAACGCAAGACTAGAGTGGCCCTCCAGCTACTCGCCTCCCGGCTTGCTTACTCTGCCCTCGCCACCACAATGTTCAGCTCCACCGACCCTTGAGTCCCTCTCGTGTGCATCCCATAATGCAGTGCCAGGTGGGGGTTCTCTGCCTGTGTCATACGTCACACTTCAGGAGTACCGGTGCGTAATGAGCTGGTTCTTGGGGTGGACCAGCCCACAGAGAGAACGCTTTCTGCAGGACCTTCTGGGCAAAGCAGTACCTGGGAAAGTGTGCACTCTTCTAGATTCACTCAATACTCTACAGGTACTTGTTCACCCTGTGTGTGTGTGTGTGTGTGTGTGTGTGTGTGTGTCTCTGTGTTTCCCAACCTTGTTGATCTTATGTACCCCAACAGCCCCTTCAGTATGCCTCAGGTATCCCATTATTGACGTGGAACCAGAAAAGTTTTCCATTGGACTAATATTGCACTACCTTGACACGTAGGATCATTATTAATATTGTCGTGGCCTAGGTGTGTAAAATGGAAGAAGCTGAGGTGTACCTACATTTCTGGTCTTAACTGAATCAGGATATGATGCCAAGCTCCTGGGTGCGTACCCCCAGTGGGGAATCACTGGCGTATGCTACAATTTAACATGGTTGTTATCCTTCTTTCTGCACGGCGTCAGGTTAGAGACAGACCTCCGAACATCTTTGAGTGCCAGCTGCGTCTCTGGACCCAGTGGTTCGAGTCATGGAGTGAGGAAGAGAGGAACCACTTCCTGCTCGTCCTGGAAGAGCACGACCCGGCCTTTGTAGCACGGTTCTACCAGAGTGTGGCCGGTACCGCCGGGAGAGAGTGATGGCTTATGGGAGTCGAGCCATGACATCGGTGCTTCGATTGAAGTATGTGCGATGGGTAAAGGATTTGAAGGTGATTGTGACTTTTATATCAAGTAAAAGCAGGTCTGAATACCAAATGTCTCTCTTCCTCCTCTCCCGCTCTGTCTCTCTCTCTCTCTGAACCCTACTCTGACAGTGATGGTAGGTGATCTATTGTTGAATACAACTTGGATAGTAGGATCATTGTGTTAACCTGCATCACCTGCAATATAAACCAATGAAGTGTTTGGAAGCAGAATACCTACAGCATTAAAACAAACAAAAAACAAAAACAGTTGAATAAGGGCTATTGTTTATCTGTTGCTAAATGCGTTTCCCATGGCCTTGGCCCTACAGTGTGCAGTTTGTAAAGGTCGGAAATTAGTTATAGCATGGGGATTTGAACTTTGGTATGGACTATTATTATGAAATCCTGACACCTCAAGGCACTGTGCTCCTGGTTTGTACCCAATCATGTAAGCTTCTGGAGGGAATAGAAATACAAGACACACGGGTAAATCGAAAAGTATTTTAAGCTTCTGATAATGTAATCTGATAATTTCAACTTTCTTATTGTGATTTTTTTTTTTACCATAACAAGAAATAAATGTAGTAGACTATACTATTGCTTGTTTCATCTCACTTGTTCATTATTTTTTAAATCAGAAGATAAATGTATTACGATCAAATCTAAATGAATCCCAAACAGTAGTTTGATCAGTCACATCATGCATTTGTTTAACATTTACATATTATTACAATTAACTTTTGCGTTGGCTGACATATACATTTTACTGCACGCATCTGTGTTTTATCTTTTTAACATGCATACACATCTGAAGAGGATTCACCAGTGCAGACCCAGAGTTTGATAATCATGTCAACGCAGATTAAGTGGCCTTCAGTCCGTTTAGATGAGAGCCAAAATCGACCTAGAGTACCTTTTTAGATTTGAGTTTTCTATTAATTTCTATTGAGAAATTAATAGAAACACCTTCCTAAAGAATAAATTTGCCTATGCTAATGTTAAGTATATTAATCTGATGTTATGCCCCATGCCATAATTGAATTAAAACATTGAATGGTGGTATCCTTATTTATTCAATAAATGTAACTGGTTTGAGGAAAGTCGGCTCTCAATGTACAATTCTGAAAATACAAAGCACAAAGCGGTACCCTCATTCTGCATCAAACCCCACAGAAAAGTAGAGCAAAGGTCACACTTGTGTTGGAACCTTCGATGCGTTCTACCCCTCATTCCATGGATGTTGTTTATCCAAGAGTTGCACACAATCGGTTTTACTGCGCCATCTTGTGTAGGCAAGTATATATTGATCCAACTATTGTTCCGCGATATACAACACAATAACTGTTAAGGTAACGAACGCGTCCTTGCCTATAAGCCACATTGGCTTATATGCTTACAGTGATACAGCACTCGTATGTCTTTACAACTCACAAGTGACCGTTGCTCGTGATTTAAGGTTAGACTAGCAATGAACGCCGGACCGAGACCCCATTTTATCCATCGCTCCCCAAAGTTGGGTCACAAACGAACGGGGCTACATGCTCGCCTTGTATGGGTTGCATGATGGACTGATTAGGAAAAGCTCCTTATTTCCAAACTTAACTAAGCTTACATGAACCGCGGTAAAGTGCATTGGGTTATATGAAGTCGCTGTGGATAATAGTTCAACTATTTGCAGGTTGTGTAATAAACGACTACACCCTATTGGTCGGATTTTATTTGGCAGCGACAACATAGACACGTAACACGTACTACCGACGGGTTGTAATTGGCTGTAACGATCAGCCCGTCCGTTTCAGATACCATCGGATACAATTTCGTATTACCGATCATTCTTTCTTCTCTGGTACAAGGGATGGCACTCTCGGGCTGGATTTGTTTGGTCACAGGTGCCTCTAGAGGGATCGGAAGAGGCATCGCTCTGCAGTTGTCCGAAGCAGGGGCTACTGTCTATATAACAGGGCGACAAGAGAAGACTCTGAGACAGACTGCTTCAGAGGTAGGCCACCTTTGTATTTTCACTGACCCATAAGGATGGCAGGGGAGCTTCGATTTGAATTACAATCTAGTTGGTTGGTCAAGATGGTTCACTGTTTTATGCATATATGCCTGCTATTCTGTCTTGGATTTGTTTGCAACTATTGCCCAAACATAATGTGCGTGTGTGATGATGTGTGACGTCAACTTGTTTCCACTGGCTTGGAAAATATAGTCCATGCATACGACACACAGGATTAAGACATAACACATGATACATGTGCTCTGAGTCTTGCTGTCGAATCTGGTTGCTCTCTAGCTGTCTTCACCTGCTTGGTGGAACACATTATTCAAAAACGACATGCCACCCGGACAACACTATTTGTATAGTGGTACCTCTCCAGTTTATTGTTTATGGTGGTTCTTGTTGGTAAAAGGGAGACTATACAGAATTGGCTGGTTTAGGTAATTTGAATCAAATCTCACCATAATGAAACACATTTTATTTGCAAACTACTCACTATTTCTACATAACAAGCAAACTTATTGAGGGAAGTAGGCGCAATTTAAATTTCATGAAACACTTTCTCATGTTAATAATGTCCTAAATGTGACTCCATTTCCAGAGTCGATCAGAGGTCATCACTGTTTAATTGCATAATCCTTTTAGGCTATTTTCCCAATCGTTGCTAACCCTATCAAAGTTGAGTCTGATTCACCTCAGTCTGATTTCAAGTTCATACATAGAGCCTGAATCAGCTACAAAAGCAGTGTCTGTTAAATTAGTTTAGATCCCTATAACAGTGGCCGTCTCAAAGGGCTTCAAAGGTAACATTTCAGAGTCAGGAGGAAGGAACACTGACAGAGGAACTCTCCTTCCAGGGACGGTTATGAGTGCAATAGGTGACTTAATGGGAAGATTGAATGGTAGCATATGGGAGCATTGACTTTGTATTTCATTGGCTGTGTACCTGTAGCCTACTCTGCATAGTGATAAGAAAGTAGAATGTAATCTAATCTAAAAAACAAGGCGAGCAAAAAAAGAGTGACCAAAGTCTTAATTTCTTGGGAGTTGACATTAGTGTGGGGTGGGGGGTGAAGCAAGGTGGGCTTACAATAGCCTTGTTGTGGTCCCTCCCCTTCAGGTAAAGGAGAGGGGGGGCGACTGCCTGCCGGTGGTATGTGACTCCTCCAAAGAAGACGACATCAAACAGCTGTTTGAGCAGATCAAGCATGAACAGAATGGCCGCCTGGATATCCTGGTCAACAACGCCTATGCAGGCGTGCAGGTCGGTGTAGGCCAATGCCCGGACACTGTCTGTTTATGTATGCCATTCCGGGTGTATGTATAAACACACAGTTTCTAAATGTCACATGCGATGATGCGACCACTAAAACCGGCCGCAGATGTCTTGAGGGATCATGTGAGGGATCATACGCCTTATATGCTTTCAGGAATATAGTTTTGTCACGTCCACACATCGACACAAGACCGATGTTTTCAGGTCAATCCAATATGGGCAGAATCTAGATTTGGTGTGTAGAAGCAATGCGGAAATAGAGGAGAAAATTAGGCATGTGTTTTTAAACATATCCTCATTCGTTTGTTTATCATGGGGCTTGAGCCTGAACTCTTCTTGTTGCTCTTCCAATTGCAGGCTATCTTTGACAGCATGGGGAAGAAGTTCTGGGAGACAGATCCAGACATTTGGGATTCTATCAATAACACAGGCCTGAGGTAGGTGTTTGTGAGTCATGGCCGCTGCCAAGTCATGATCCTGCTTAGTCATGGCAAGCTGCCGTTAGTCATTCATTTTGTAACTTCAGGCAATGTACCCATGGATGAAGTGCCTCCATGAGATGTAAACAAACCGAGGGGCAGGATAGTGGGGCTGGAGTGTTCAAATCTCAGCCGAAAGGCACTGAGCTCGATCCCCATGTCTGCAGTCTACCTGTTGGCATCCTTAAGCAAGAGATCCTAACCCCTACCAGCTCCTTAGTGAACTATATCTGAATTAGTGTTAGTCGTTTTGGATAAAAGCATCTGCGCCATCTTGTTAGGGCTATATTTAGCCCAAGGGTTTTAACGGTTGGTTATTCTGCAGACAAAACACGATATTAGTGAATGAAGCCGTAATGGATAACAAATATATAATTCTCTGCTTATTTATTGGGCAACAACATTCAGAGGATTAAATAGGAGCTCCTGTTTGATTGGTACTGCTACCAATGTGTCTAGATTTTAACTTAACAATAAAACAGAATGAATTCCTTCCATGCTAATCATGACAGCTCATTTAATTGGAATCGGATGAGTCTTGTGATGGATTCTGTGACGCCACAGTATCCAGCGTATGTGTCTATTGGAGTGAATAACATTCCAACCATATTCATGACACTCTTGAGGACACCTGGTGTACCAGGAAGTACAGACGCTTTCCTGAAATCATTGTTCTCCATAATCCCCAACGTGAAATTCAAGAATAAAGAAATGCTAATTCACCATTGTTCTTTAGAATGATCTGCAGTGTTTCGAGTGTAGTGAATAACTTTTAAAATGGGTTGGACAGTCAACAGTCATCCAGAAGATCGGTCATTTGACTAATACTACTCAATCATAAGCTGACTCACTGACTCACCCACAAGCTCCCACACTCACTTACTCACTTGCCTACTCATTCAGCCCTCAGACGTTCCCAGTGGGTCTCACTAACATCCGAAGCAACCTGACCTATCCCCACCCTCTCCCCAAATTCGAAATATTACAAATGTGAACTGTCGACAGAGGAGGTGTGGGTGGGTGGTGTTTGGTCTCTTCAAAGTGTTTGATCCAAAAAAACGTATAAATAAAGTATCCATGGGATTTTTTGGCAAGAACCGTGGTTGTGTTGAAAGATAAAAGATGAAGATGATCATCGTCATTCACAGCCATAGAGCTGCAGTGGAAATGTCCCCAATCGTAACTAAATAAATCAACAGTGTATTCACAAATGATTAAACGACCGTGTGTTCAAGGGCCGTTTCCTGAGTCTCTGTGTTCTGGCCCAGGGGCCATTACTTCTGCTCAGTCTACGCCTCCAGGATGATGGTGGAGCAGGGGCGGGGGCTGATCGTCATGATCTCCTCCATCGGGGGATTGAAGTACCTCTTCAACGTGTCCTACGGCGTCGGCAAAGCTGCGGTGAGTCGGCGCGCTCTCTGCAGCCTGTTTTTGTACCGCAGTCCAGGCGTGTTAATCCTGTCTAATCAGTTGAATTATTTAATTACCTAATTCAATTCCCCAGTGGAAGCAAAACAGTCAAGAGTACACATGGGTGAAACCAAAACCAGCTCAACACAAAGCAAACACAAGTTGACCCTCTCTTAGGCCACTACGGAGCAATATCATCTTAAAGTTACAAAGTATATTTCAAAGTATATTCTTGAAAAAGTGGTCCATATACAGACATATTACAACTTGAAATACATTTAATATTTCCCAAATAAAAATGCCTAAAGGATCGGATGGATATGTGAAGGTAACTACAGCCATGTTTTAACTACAATTATTAAATATCATTCCATGTCTGTAATTCAGTGTGATCGGCTGGCCGCAGACATGGCCGTGGAGCTGAAGAGAAGCGGGGTGGCCTCAGTCAGCCTGTGGCCGGGCGCCGTGCCAACAGAGCTGGTGTCCCAAATGCTAAACACAGAAAAGGGAGAGGCCGTCGACCCTCAGGTATTCCGTCTGCCCTTACAGGCATTTTCCACTACTTAGATTTTGTGCATCGATATATTTTTTCCGTCTATTCTTTGTTGTATTTCCTTATTAATATTTTTGATAGGGTATCGTAAATGTGACTAGTCCAGTGGCCTGTCAGAGAACCAGATTGCTTTCTTACTTGGCCCCTCGTATTGCTGCTTGCAGCTTTCTTGAGAACCGCTCAGCGAATCAAATTCAACCTCGACACTGCAGTTCCTCGGGTCCTCAGCAGTACACCCGCCAGTGCAGTGCCCGTTCCGTGCCTGTTTGTAACGGCACACGCAACACTGCACTTCCTGGGTCCTCAGCAGTACACTCGCCAAGTGTGACTTTGATCGGTGAACCGCAGATCTAGCCCACATACAGACGCTCCTCTAATTAGAGTCAGATGTTATGTTACTTATCACTGCTCTGTACTTCTGACCTGACACCCACATCTCCTGTTTGGGATTTAATCAAGTAAATACTATTATTTTTGTGTAGTCTCCCTCTTTAGTCACTTATCAAATGACTTTTATTCAAACCGACTTAGTGATATTTTTTGTATCGATGTATTGGTTTTAATATAATAAGAGAAGACGGAAATTTGTGCTTTATATTAGTACAATACTTCCACGAAAGCTTCAGTGCCACAACATAAGGCTTTTCATCCCTCGCTCTGTTTTGACGTTCTGGTTGTGTTTTCTGTTTTCCGTTTAGCTCAAAGAGCTGTGGATGGGTGGAGAGAGCACGGAAGTGAGCGGGAAGTGCATTGTGGAGCTGGCAAAAGGTACAATTGTTGTATTACTTCACAGCGCTCATTGGATATTCTTCAATTATTTACATTTAATCAATGAGAAGCCGCTTTTATCAGAAGCGACTGACAAGTGAGGCTTTGAACAATTCCAAAAGATCTTTGTTAACATTATTCAATGATAATGATAAAATAACAAGGAAATATGACAATGCAAAAATGTATTTGATCGTCTTGCTTTTATATATGTGTGGGTATTTTGTACTTCTGCCCGGTAGATAAAAATCGAATGTCTATGACGGGGAAGGTCTTGATGACCTGCGACCTGGCACGCCGCTACGGGATACTTGATGTTGACGGTAAAACTATTTATTCATATATTTACATTATATTTACATTACATCAGCAGATGCTTTCATCCAAAGAGAGTTCCAAGCTGAGAGCATACCATGACAATCAGAGTACCCACAAAAGAGAAATATTGCTGCACAAACACTTGACCGGGCACAAATCATATATAAATGGTTTACATATTGCCAAAAAATGTCCTATTTTTGTATTAGTGATAGAAGAGATGTTTGCATTTATTTTTTGTGTTTTTTGCCTGTAATTGAAATTCTTTTTTTCTCATTGATTTGTGATCCTCTTGACTCGCCAGGGCGCAGCGTGACCGACTACACCACCCTGAAGTTCTTGGTGTCCCAGGTCCCTTACCTTTCCTGGCTGGCCCCCATTGTGCCTTCCTTCCTCCGGGTGCCCCGCTTCATGCTCACCCTCTCTGGGGGGCGCTTCTAACCAGCCCGCCGCATCCCCCCAGCCTCTGTAGCCATATAACCGTTTCCTATTCCCTCTGTAGGCTAGGCTCCCGGTACTACTTTATACTGATTCTTTAAACATGCTTGACCCTAAGGCAGAAGGATTGTTATCTGTGAAGAGACTCCAGTGATTGGATGAAGGAACATTTTTATTAACTATTAACCTAATTGTTTACATTTTTTATGTATATCTAATAACAAATTCTGCACATGAGATGAAGTCACTAGATAATGAATGTACTTTAATCATATCTATTTTGTAATCCTATGTTGTTATTTTAACTATTATTAAATATTGTTATAAAAGACAACTTAAAATCGTGGTCGATTTTATTTGTTTGTGTATTTTATTTTATTTTTTGTATTTGTGTATATATTTATATCCCCAACATAATTTATTAATTGCATGAATAGTACATACACATATCCATGACTCGATGAGGTTTGCAAATGCATGAAGCAAATCTCTCCTAGCTGATTATTACCCAAAGATATTATTGGGTTTCAGACGGGGTGACGCAACACTATTATTTAGAGAAAATTTGATTTGTGATTAATAGGTAAGCTTAACATTTTCTTGTCGGTTTCATGTCTATCGGTTTATCGGAGCATCGATTTTTATATCATAGATTTTAATTGTGTCGTTTACTCTTTATTATACGGGCGCCTGTTTCCTCCAATCCGTGCTTGGGATTTCACAGGATGGCACACCCACAACATCGTCACTTTGGGAGACTCCGGCCCTCATAGTTTCCTGGTCCTCAGCTCCGCCTAGCCTCGCTGTGGCCGGACAGAGGAAAGACTTCTCAGTTTCAGAACAAAAGCAACAACGGACCGAAGAGGCTAAAGTAACGGGCATCCAAGTTCAGTCCTCTAGTTTGTAAATTAAAGATTTCAGCACACAGCTGTTCGACGATAACGATTCACACCGTTCTTAACTCACGCGTAAAGCGAGAAAGTTAGTTATTTGGCATCTTTGTATCCCAATCCTAATCCGGTCGAGTGCTTGATAACTAAGCGAGGGTACCAAACAGACGGTATTGTTTCCCAGTGTTGATCAAGACTTGATTTTAGGAGAAGACTGTTATTCGGATAAGAGTGGTAGCCGTGTACGCAATCGTACACGCATATTGAAGACAAAAGCGGCATTGGCATTAATGGTAAGTTTATTTTTGTGTTTCACTGAAGCGTGTCCAACGACCAAATGCGCCTGTGCAGTCTGGGCATTTTACTTAGTACGCCACAAAGGATCGAGCCCAGTGTGTTTTTAAAGGGATCGGGGAACAAGTTTGGAGAAATGTATTTCACCGACTCTGTAGAACGATGTGGATTACAAAATGTTGTATTTAACGACAGATTTGCGACTGAAAATTTTGCCCGTTCTCCATCTAGGTCTACTGTAAAAAATAAACGGAACACAAACTTGTTTGTGATAGTGGCCAATTGGCACGCTCTGCCACCATCAGATGTGGCGTAATCTGTAAACTGAGTTCGGAACATTTGGTTTAGTAAACAAAGAACAGTAGTTCATTGTAAAGCTTTAAGTTGTTAATATTGTGACACCTGTTTCATTACAAATCGACCCAGTACAGCTGAGGTATGAGCTACAATTTGTTTAATCCATATTATAGTTCTGAACCTGTTATATAACATACACTATTCAACATACAAAGTTCACTAAAATGGTTTGCATTGATCCATACAAAATAATCTGTTTTCGAGTCTGGATCATTTTACATTTGCTTTATGTGTACTCTTAAACATCCTCCTCGCCTACTAAATCAGACTGACAAAAGCTCAAGCTCACTGCTGGCTTTTAGATTTACATGGGTGTTTGCACTGTGTGGATTTGTGTCCATGAAGACTCTTGAATCTCTTTTAAGGACTAAGAACTTGAAGTAGAACAAAGCCAGTGCAGGGAACTGGTGAGAAAGTGGACTGTGATGGATTTCGTATACCCCTCTTTCCCCTCCTTCCTCCTCCTTTTCCTCACCCCCCTCTCCCCCCCAAGCCAAGCTCCCACCCTACCCCACCCGTCACCACCCATTGACACCACTCCCACGAAACAAAAGTCAGTCCCCAACTCTTGGTCTCAGGGGGGAGGGGTGGTCAATCTGGACGGTGTAGTATACGACCGGTTTCATTGCGAGGCGCGGGGAGGACAGGGTGCCAAGCCCTGGTGGGTCGGTGGGGGGGGAGGGGTGTGAAACAGCTGTCGGATAATTGACTTTTAGAATAGAAAGTTTTGAATGCCACGATGGCGATTGCACGCAAGCTTCACCTTTTCTGTTCTGTTACCCAGATGATGTCACGGATGTTACTTTAATGGTGACAAACTGGTTGAGACAAGTTGTGGTGAGAAAGTAATTTTGTTTTGTCTCTCTTTTATTTAGGTAGAAAAGCCCTTCTACCATGTCCCTGATGGCAGCTCCCAGTGAACTCGGCGGTAGAAAATCCGCTGCCGTACACATGAAAGAGCCTTACAAGGTGATGGTGATGACCAAGACCCAAGAGCAGGAGAAGCACAAAGTCTGCCGCTCTACCAAGGATGTACACAAATCTGCTGACTCAGCGGATGACGACAAAGGCGTTGCTAGCTTCAGCACGAACAACAACTCTGTCGTCTGCTTGCCCCTCGTCTCTGAAGGACTGAAGCTGGTTTGGACCCAGGCCGATCAGACCAGAGAACTAGACGCCATACCAGAGCTAGTCCAGGCATTTAATTTGTTTCCGTACCCGACATCCCGTGAAGTGAGTGCCCTCGCCAGGGCATGCGCCTTACCACTGGACAAAGTGAAGGTGTGGTTCATGGTTCAGAGGATCAAGTACGGCATCAGCTGGGCCTCGGAGGAAATCGAGGAGACCCGCAGGAAGCTTTCGGTGCCTGAGCTCGCTGGCGACTCTGTTAAAGTAAAAAACACAGAATCGCCTGCGAAGGGCAAGAGAAAGGGTTACGAGGCGATCGTTATGGTGGACGGTGACAGCGGTCATGAAATAGAAGGGGCCCGCTCCACTTCGATGCCAGCCAAAAAGAAATCGGTGTACGAATCCCAGGATTCTTACAAACCCGCCAGACCGGCGGTCCTGTGTTTCAAATCTTCCCTCCCGCCACCCCAGGACTCCTACTACTACCGCCCCCCTGTGGACACGCCAGCTACTGTGGTGGCTGACGTCTCGCTGGACCTCTCCATTGAGTCTTCCACCCAGCAGCAGCAGCAGCAGCAGCAACAACAGCAGCAGCAGGCACAGCAGCAGCGACGTCACGGACGCTACAAGAAGTCGAAGGCACAGCTCGCCGTTCTCCGCACCAGTTTCCTGCTGGAGAACTGGCCCACGGAGATAGAGCTACGGCGACTGCAGGAGGAGACGGGGCTGAGCCGCAACGACATCCGAAAGTGGTTCAGCGATAGCCGGTACCAGCTAAGGGTGGGCCGGGGGGCCCTCAGCGCCGCACAGACCTACTCCCACCCCGCTGTGCCAGAAACGCAAGAGGGGCTTCAGCAGATTCAACCCCTTCCGCTGGTTTCTCCGAAGACACATCTGCAACAAAACGGACTGAATGCACAGGAGGTGACGCGTAGCAATGGGATTAAAGACTCTCACTTCTTCCGGACTTTTCTCACAAACAGCCTGGAGGCCTTTGGGGAACGAGTTGTGGAAGCCGAGGAACAGGCAGCTGAGAAGGAGGCTTCCAGTAATGGCAACCATTTTGTTGAGGTAGAACCGATTGAAGAGAAACCGTTACAATTGACCAAGACCCCAAAAACTGAGCAAGCCACACAGAAGTCTGAGGAAATCAAACAGAAGACTGAGCCAGCCACACAGAAGAAGGAAATCACAGAGAAGACTATGGAACTCAAAGAGAAGACTATGGAAATCACGGCGAAGATTGAGGAAATCCCACAGAAGGCTGAGGAAACCACAGTGAAGTCTGAGCTAACCACACTGAAGACTGAGAAAACCGCAGCAAAGACTGAGGAAACCACACAGAAGACTGAGAAAACCATACAGAAGATTGAGAAAACAACAGAGAAGATTGAGAAAATCCTGCTGAAGATAGAGCCACTACCCCCCAAGATAGAGCCAACAACACCCCCACCAATGGAGGAGAAAGAATTGAAACCTTCTCCCTGCCCCTCCCCCGCTAGCACCCCACCACCAACTGCCTCACCTACCAAACGACTTTCAAACGGCGTCAGCAGATCAAAGAAGTCGTCGCGCTCCACCAAGGGGGGCTCACCGCCCGTGACCCCACAACTCTCCCGGGGATCGGGGTCCTCTGCTTCCTCCTCCCCAGCCCTCACCCCCGCTGGGCGACCGCGGAAGACCAAGGAACAACTGGACGTCCTAAAGCAGCACTTCCTGCGCTGCCAGTGGCCAAAGAGTGAAGATTACACTGAGCTCGTCAAGCTCACCGGCTTACCGCGCGCAGACGTCATTCAGTGGTTTGGGGATACACGCTACGCGGTTAAGAACGGGCAGCTGCGCTGGGTGCAGGGCGTGCGGGAGCAGTTCCTGGCAGAGCTGGCCACGCAGCAAGGCAACGCTGGCGTAACCAACGGCAACAGTACCACACCACGTGGCAGTGGCGGTAGTCGCAAGCGAAAGTCGAGTCAGGCCAACGGAACTGCCGCCAACACAGACACCCTGAACATCCAACCGCTGGAAGCGTATCACCAGTCAACTGGGAAGCTGCAGGAAAAAGACCTTGACTCCTTGTGCAAGAGGTCTAGAATGAGCTACCAGCAGGTCCGCGAGTGGTTTGCGTCTCAGGTGAGCGACGTCACCGAACTGGAGTCCGACAACACGGATTGAGGAAAAAGACACTGGTGGAGTGTGTTCCCCCCATTGGTTAGCATCGCTTTAACTGGAATAGATCTGCATCCGTTACGTCTTCCAAGAGCCAGCTCAAAAGTCAAGCAATTGTTTTGTATTATTATTATAATGCGGTTTTTCCCGTGTATTCTAATATATTTGGTCTTGAACTGTGCTTCTGCTTTTTAAAGAACTGCCTCAAGAAAAAAAAAGGATGTTGTACACTGGTTTGTATTTTAGGATAGTTGTCTCAGTTTAGATTGTCTGAGCAATACATCTATTTTTTAGTATTGTAGCAGTATAATTTATATTTGTAGTACATTTGGTACTTCAGTGTATCTCAGAATTTTGCAGACACAGCGCTGCTCTGGGAAAGTTTATATAATTATGGTAATTGTTGACTTATCACTGTGTAATCGTGTGTTTATTGCCAATTATTCCTGTCACAAATGGCACACTGGACATTCACACTTAAAAAACTGTCATGTTGCACTAGCTGTTTCAGAGCCTGCTGTCCCGTTCGTTAAGCCATCTCTTTCGATGACAACCAGTGTCATTTTAGTTTTTTTTTATTGAACCTTGTACCATGCTTAATGTAGTACTTCAACGAAGTGTTGTAGTCTGGCTATTCTATTAGTTTTTATTTACAGACTGTTAGTACATGCATATACCTGAAATATATTAATTTTGTTCATGTATTCATTTTTAGAACCTGCGCATCTCAAGAAGTATTAAATCTGAGGTTTGCAATGTGTTTAGTGTAGGTCTGCTCCAGTTTGACTGCAGAAAAAAACCCGTCAGTAATTAGTTCAATTTGTGCATCTCCTTAACAATGTCCCTCCAATCAAAGGGAGGAGGTTCAACCCGAATTTGGCTTTGCACTCGCTGACTTGATCGGTATCAGTATTTTTCTCTCCGCTATGATACATATTTTGTAATCTCTGTAGTTGATGCAAGGGTAGTGGTTTGGGCCATAATGTCCATTTATCTACTGGAAATGTAGTAGTTGTAGGGAGGAACAGGACCAGGTGTATCGTATGTAAATGACAACTGGCAACGCGGGCATGTAAATATAAACGAAATACTGGAAGTCAGTGCAGATGGCCCATTTGTAGAAGTAGATGGGGATTGACTAGTGAAATAAAAGATACAAAACAAACAGCCGTGATTTCTATCCACCTTAGATAATGAGTTGAAGCACAGATGTAATTAAGGTGTTTACATGTGTGACATATCATGAATTGTTACTTTAATGGTTTACGTATTCCATTAGAAGAGTATGAAAAGTAGCCAAATACTAGTATTCCATTTGTAGAGATGGTTGTGAATCTATAATAGCTTTTCGTATACTGAAAGATGGCCTACATCATCCAGTCCATTTTGCACAATTGTATCACTGGTAACACACAGTAAATAACATTGATTTCATAACACGGCCATTTACTGTCATTTAACCTTTTTGTTTATCTTATTTTTAGATTACATTTGTTCAGGAATAGGACTAGACTAATATGACTTGAATTGGCATTGAATTGACACAATTATGGTTGTTTTGTACTATAAATATAACATGCCCTTAAAATTCAAATGAGGTTTTGAATATTTTAATTTTGAATACTTACAAGATACCATATATTTCATTGCAAAGAACCTCCTTTTGGTCTTCCAATATTAAAGTCACCATTATTATAGGGATGTATATATACATCTATTTTCAGAAATCTTGACTGCTGTGTATATCGAGTGTTAAAAAGCAATAACGTTTCAAATTCCACACTGATTGTTCAACAATGTCAACAATGCTAATAAAAGTTTATTGGTACAAAAACTGCAAGTTTTTTGAAACCATGAATAGAAATGAACTTTTCCAGCCATTTTCTTATGAATAAAATATAGAATATGAAAACCTATGAATGGATATATATCTTAAACAGCATAATGCCACATGGCCTGTGCAAAACGAACAACAAGTCATTCAACTACAAAAACAAACCTAGGGTTTACCATAAATGGGATGACCTCATCGTGACTAAATTTACCAGAAACGTGACCACTAAATGGATTTCAGTGCCAATTTCTCCCAGGTCTGGGAGACTGTAGGGATGATCCACTGAATAACTGAAACTGGAAAACATTTGGGTTTTGATTTCCCGCCCTAAAAATGAAGAAGAAAATGTGTTTTATTTATTTATCTGGCAGCCAAGCTACCAAGGTGGTCCGCGGAGATCAGGGATCAAACTCATTCACTTGGCTGGGAACTAAACACTCTCGCGGCTATACTTTCCTACCACCTTTCTTTTTAAAAACGTTTTATTTAAACACAAAGGGTAATGTAAACTAGCCTAGGAACCAGGCGTATCTGCAAGCTCATGTTTTATTTACTCTGGCATATACCTGTACGTATCTGTGAATTGGATGGTGAGATCTACTGGACCACATGTTAACATCAATAAACTGTAAAAAGGTAATTGTCTTTCAGACAGTGTTTGGAACGTTATGCGTTACCTGAATGGAGGAGTATAGGAGACTGGTGTACCTTTTGAAAATCAAGAAGTTAAGAGCTTTATCAATACATTGTCACCATTGAACGAACAAAGCGATGGTCTGTAGAGACACTTACTGAAGTCCTGATGGGAAGTATGAGTGGACATGGACCGGGCCGATCCAGGTGGTGTCTTTAAGATAGTAACAGACCACACATACAAGGTAAACTATTTGGTTCATCCAAAAAGTTTAGTACAGGATTCGGATCATCAATGGGTAATGATGTTAGCCTGGTCCTACCAGACTCTCGTACTTCATTTAATTTGCACAGAGAGTCTGGACCCACTCAATTGACTAACGTTAACTCACTCTAAGGCGGGGGTCTGTTGAAGTTTAAAACTATTGGATCTGCCCAGTGTCACTCTGGATCTGCCATAATCAATCGCTAACGTTTGGCCAGGAATCACGTTGCGCGCAGGCTGTAAACAAACCAAACACCGTGCGTGAAGATGTCCGTCAACGAGAGCTGACTTTAACGTGAATGTTCTCAGCCACTCCCTCTGTTCGCTGATTAGACGCGCAAAATTTGGACGGAGAAAAACAACTAACATACCGCAGACCCAGACCTAGTACTGAAGGGAAATTTAAATTGAGCGGAAGTACTTAGGCGGGCGGAGCCAGGCTATAATGATGAGGTACATGTATGGACAATGATTTGGTCAAAACAAATTCATGAGTTGTACAACAATACAACCAGAAGGGAAATATTTCAATAAAAATAAACATAAATCATAAAGATAAACAGATACACAAAATACAATTATTATTATTCAGCACAATAATATATCATAATATATGTTGTATTTCAATTAAATCGATCCTTAAAAGTATAATAGCTTTTATGTGCAATTCATTTAGGGGGTTAAAATGTATATTTATATGCAATGGTTTAAAGTAAATGTCAAATGTAGTTTATTTTAATTTTTTATTGTGCAGTTTAAAAAAGGTGTGGGTTTTCACATGCTAAGAGCATGGACCTCATTAACCTAGCCTCCATCTTGGTTCCGCAAGCTGGGTGGGTGAGCTGAATGCAGAATTACGCATTCAGTTCCACCACCCAGCTAGCGTTTAGAACCAAGATGGCCGCTTGGTGAATGAAGCCCATGGAGATGGCTGGAGGTGTGAATGCATATCATGCTCACCATGAGGGAAAGCCGTGGGCCTCTAGCTCTCCCCTGGGATTCGGCCGAGCTGGGATGACTGAAGACCACACAGTGAGTCAAGCACAGGTTTACAAAGCACTTTTGCTGAGGACTATTCTTTCATTAAAGGGCACTTTCTTTGCCTTATTTTTTATGTAGACGTCATTCATGAGCAGGAACTGTGCAATTTGCACAATACATCCGCACAATTTACATTGACATACATTAATACTCGTATTTATTTTATGTATCTAAGTTATGGGCCAATTTGTTCTTTTGCTTATTTTGTAACTTGTATTTCTACACCAATACAAATTCCATGAATGCGAAAGCTTTCTTGGGGATACTAAAATAGTTCTGCTTGTGAAGGATAGCTACTGCAGACATTGGGGTTTGAGTCCAGACTCTTTTGACTGGGAGTCAAACCTTCCCTGACCACCAGGACGCTGCTGTTGTGCCTAGGCAGTAAACCACGTACCTCATATTCTGTGGGCAAGGTGTCACTAGGGGGGAGGGGGAAGAAACCATTACTCAGTTCAGTAGTACTAAGCAAGTCTTTTGAGGCGTATACAAATTAACTGAGCTACATAATTAAAGCCCTTATTCTTGTGGTTACCTGGAGGTGTGACCGCAACTGGAAGAGATATCCTGTGGGCACTGTGTGTCATTGAAACATATACAAACCCCATCAAACCGATTCATGATATTCATTCCACCGGCATTTTTGGAACACAAAAGTGGCGATACAAGTTTTTCTTACCTGCTTGTTAGAAATTGTCCCGGTGAGACCTGTGGTAAGGAGATACGCGTGAACTTTGGATTAGACAGTGCTATGGACGTTGTGGATGGAGTAGGCAGTATCAAACTACTCTCTCAACACTCACCCTTCTCTGAGAAAGAGGCTTCTTCAACTCTGCATTTTGTCTTTTCAGCTCACAGACTTGCCTGTGGAAATCACACCGACAAAACTAAAGTGTTTTTAAGACAGCACCCAGGAGATGTGTAGTCCCACCACCTCAGGTGGAAGAACCTTAGAAAACTACTTTTTCCACACACACACACACACACACACACACACACACACACACACACACACACACACCTGTAGCCCTGCTCTGTGGCCTCCTTCAGGCGTCTCTCCAGTTCAGAAGACTTATGCTTGAAGTAGGCCGTCACTCGCTCCTTCTGTTTGCGTTGAAAGAGGGCAATCTGTAGGTAACAAGGGTTAAAACCAAGTTGGCTAACGTTACACTAATTATATCTCTTTCATTTAGGACCATTACCCTAATCTAAGATCATCCTTCGCTAATACACACAAACCTGTGTTATGTGCTCAAGCCGTGTTTGAATAAGTTTCACAGGGTCCTTGAAAAACACTTCTTCCTGTGGCTTCATCTAAAAAACAAACAATTTAGCCCAAATAAAGGTTTTGTGAAAGTTTTAGGGCACCTCTAGGTTTCGACTTTTCATTAGAAATCGTTAAGCTAGCTAGACCCACCGCATCTGTAAGAGGCAGATAATGACAACTGGCTCCACAAACGGTGCATTGTTCTGCTGGGAAGGGCGACACGTTTACTGCCCAATAATAGCGTATATGAATAATGAATAGGAAAAATAAAAAGAAGTGTAAGCAGCACAGAAAGACCTACTGGAGTTGATGCAACCCTCACAGCAGATATGGCCACAACTGGAGACGAAGAACTTGGGCCCTTTCCTCCTGAAACATCGGTTACAGTGGAACCAGTCCATCGCCTTCGGCTTCTTCACCTGGAATCAGACGGGCCAACTACTCGTTCACACTTTAAAAGTGGTCGTGAGCTGGCAAAGTGGCAGGACAAGTGTTTCTGCCTCCTACCTTCGTGAGGGTAGTAAGTTGAATTGTTCAGTGGGGAGAAACAAACGTAATCGTGTGCTTCCTTCGTCACATTAGCTCTACCGGATGCTTACCATAAAAATCGTTTTTTCGCGCTCATACAGGGACAACCACACCACTTCAACTTGAATATAATAATGTCAATAATTGTTGCTGGGGAATTGTAAAAGGACTTTGAAGTTGCCAACAAGTCATGGTTAGGTCGATAGGGTTTACATGTGGTCCATAGTGTTTAAATGTGGTCCATAGTGTTTAAATGTGGGCGATAGTGTTTAAATGTGGGTGATAGTGTTTAAATGTGGGCGATAGTGTTTACATGTGGTCGATAGGGTTTACATGTGGTCCATAGTGTTTAAATATGGTCGATAGTGTTTAAATGTGGTCGATAGTGTTTACATGTGGTCGATATTGTTTAAATGTGGTCGATAGGGTTTACATGTGGTCGATAGTGTTTAAATGTTCTATTCCCTCACTCTCCACCTCATCCCTAACTCTCCACCTCAAGCTGGTGTGTAGTGAGCGTTCTGGCACCGATTGGCTGCCGTGCATCACCCAAGTGGGTGCTACATATTGGTGGTGGTTAGTGAGGTCCCCCCTTCACTTTAGGCGTCTTTGAGTGTTATTAATTATTATTATTCTTCATGTTTAACCTGTTTTCCTTTTATTCCTAGTCTGTTTTACATAGTTTTGAATGATGACTATATGCTCTGTAAGGTGACCTTGGGTGTCTTGAAAGGCGCCTCTAAATTAAATGTATTATTATTATTATTATATTTTACCTTCGATTGTGTGTAAAACCGGCGCAGATGGCGGCATAGATTTATCAACTTTAGGGCCCGAGGGGACACCAAAGAACAAAAATGAACTGCACTGCTCTGGCCTACCAACAATAACTTGGAATGTTGAGGTTAATGCCTGAGAGTTTTATGATCACAAAAACAGATCAATTGTTGGAAAGATAACGTTAAATATTATTTTACTATGTTTTTTTAACAGTTGCAACTTGCTTGTAATTGGTTCTGTGTCGAGGCCCTTAAGCAAGGAACGCCATCTTGTGGCTATTCGTATTGATATCATTTGTAGACAAGCATGGGCCTGCTTTAAAGATTGTTCATATTATAATGTGTCACAGTATCTTTGTCTTTATCATCCAAAAATATAGGATCCGAGTTGAATCATTTCAGAACTTTCAATCACAGTCTCTCTGTTGTGGCCGTCCTCCACTGAGGTCGAGGCGGCTGTCGACTACACCCACGCCTCAGCGACGCCCTAGTGGGCGTTTGTTGCTAATGCCTTCATCATATAGAGGTCGTTTCTCAGCTTCTGACTCAGGTACTGACCAGTACTGTCCCCAGCACAACTACGGCTAACAAACGTTTGGCTATTCTTTAAAGTCCAACGTGATCAAAAGTAGCACAATCTGGCCCACTCAGACGATCACCATGCTCACCAAGGAGACCAAGCAAAACACTCTGCTCCTCTTTCCACCGGGTCAGGGTGACGGAAGACAGGGAGCACACCACCCACCTCCTCCTGCCCACTGCTTCTCACCAGGTCTACACTCTCCAGATGTCGGGATTCAGCGTAACCTTTTAGAGGTTGGCTGGTCTCACGGTAATCCAGACTGTTTCCGATACTGCTTAAAAACTGAATGGCAAATACTAAATTAATAATATAAGATACTGAAGCATTACACCACAGATAGATTATCAATGTCAAAGATCAAATGTATATCATTATTTGCCTGAGCCGATGAAATAATACAATTGAGTTAGGTATAGTAAACGTACTTGGGAAATGTAAGCCCATGAAGTTCAAACTTCCATTTCCAAGTACATTAAATTTATCCAGAGGATGTAGTCGGCTAACCGGTCCCGTCCTCCCAGAACTCCTTCCACCGTCGGCAGTAACCTGGTGGACGACCTCCTGACCCAGATCCTCCTGCGGCTCCACCCCCTGAACGGGTTTGGTGTGTCAGACATCAGTAATGGCAACAGCTGCTAAACCTCACTCTCAAGGTATGTCCCATGGTCATACTACCACAACATTAGCAGCACTACTACTACAGAGTACTTGGACTGGTAGATGAATGCCACAAAATGCAAAATAATGTTTCTAAAAGGTAAAACAAACCTTATATCCCTGATTTTAAAGGAAATGGAGGTAGTGGGTTACATGATAGCGCAATGGATTGATCTTGTTCCAAATCTCTAATTAAATGCACCAACTTTTAAAATCGTACGATAAGAAGTAAATATGGGCTCACACTGCCCTCTATGGGTTAAAAGCATGCTACTGCATGGGTTATCTGTTATCGGCCTTTTTGTTTACCAAATCAACCAAATATTCTTTATTCCAAACAACTCCCCCTAAGTCTGATTGGAGCAAGTGAAGAGGTTGAAAGCCTGAACAGCAATAAAGCCCAGGCCCTAAGAGTCCCTTCTTCTCTATCTGTTTCTTCTTCTTACCACCCACTCTTTTCTTCATCACTTCTTCTCAACTCCACTTTCCCTCCCATTTGTCTCTTCTTTCTTTCTTTTTATCATCCTCCCTCCACCTCTCTCTCACGAGAGTCGGTGGTGGAGGCGGGAGACAGCGGCCCCTGCAGCCTCAACCTCCCAGTGAGGAGGGAGGTAGGAGCGGCAAAGAGACCCCTGCCCTAACTTGTCTCATAGACACCTAATAGGACTTCTACATAGACGTTTAACATGGATGGTTAACATGTGCATCTGGCATGGACATCTAACATGGATGTTTAGCAAATTGATTTCCAAGATTGGCATCTAACATGGACGTCTTACATGTATGTTAAACACATGTATGTTAAACAAATTCATTTCTAACAGGGAATTCTAACACGGGCGTCTAACATGGACGTCTACATGGATGTTTAACATTGATTGTTAACGTGGACCGCTTGTGATGAACACCTAATACAAATGTCTAGTGGATTCCTTTTATTCATTGGCATTGATTGGTTTATGAATTCCTATTATTGATTTACATTTATATTATTAAAAACATTTTCAATACTTCTTGGGTTTGGACTCACTGGAGATGTAGAATGGAGTGTCAACAATGATGTTTTCTTCTATAAATGTGAGAAAATAATATATACTTGATTGTAAGTACAAAGTACAATAAAGACAATTATCGATTTTCCGTAGAATTGAGTAATTTGGCAATTCAAATTTAGTCTTTCACCATATGGTCAATAGACACGAAATATTCGATTAATATTTAATAAAAAAAAAAAAAAAGAATGCCTTACCATAGCATTCCGAACGATGGCGCTAAAATTAGCGTTTATAAACGCCCAACGACGTGGTAACTGAAACCAGGCAAATTCTGGCCCTGTTGGCTTTCCATACAGAGCACCGTCGGACCGAGGTCGGTCCGGATGACAGTTTAACCTACGAGTAGGACAGCAGCATGTATCGTCCTGCCTGAAACCCCGTAGTTAACAGGTATCGACGAGGATGCTGTCGGTCGAGGAACCACCTCCTCGTTCTCAGCGCAAGATAACGCGTCGTACACCTGACTGCCCGTAGGGAAGTTGGTTTGTTTAGGCTCACAACAGATATCATTGTCAGGGCGGACTGTTGTTTAACAAGTTACGGAGGCAAGCCCTTTGCTAGCCTAAACGCAGATTTAGTTTTTTGTTTTATAGATTTATTGGTTAAGTAGTTTCACCATTGCTGGATATTCGATCGCAGGTAACAGTGTTGTCCTGGAAAGCTGACTACCTCACAGAACCGGTCAAACCAGGTACATCATTAGAGGACATCATTTTTTCATGTAGTGATTGTTTACAAACTGGTGACACAGTTGTCGCCCTGCTAGTGCTACAACGATTAACTATAGGTTGCCAACACTATCTTATCTATTACATATTTATATGTTTTACTTATTTTCGAGGTTTTGTGTTTTCAACTTTGTGCTGATGGAACACTTTCTATGCAAAATAGTTAAAAAAACCGGCTTTATTTGAATCGACAAGCTTATACCATTTAAACCACACTACCCCTTCGCAGCCTTGGGCAGGGCAGGTTTCTTGACTGCGTTGCTGCTCTGCGTTTGTTTGTGGATGATTTGGCCGTGGTTTGTCATCAGACCCGGGGCTGGTGATGTCACCTTAGCTGGCTTTACAAAAGACGTTTTGTTCGTGAATGTCGAGCTGGAAGGCAGAGTCTGTCTAACCGCACACAACATTGTACTGTCTCCGCTTGTTCTGTTAAACAAATAAGAGAATAACAAACAAAAGTTTACTGACGGATATTTGTGTGCGTTTCTAGTTCGTCCAGGACCGGGGAAGTGAACGAAGAGGATCCACGTAGAGGTATTTCCTTGGGTTGAAGTGTTTTTTTGACCCGCTCACCTGACCGGTACTCCCACTACCTGCCTTGTTTCCAGCCCACCAGTTGACCAAATCATGGCTGCCGATAAGAGTAAAGGGTCCCCACCACTGGCCCTCCATAAGGTGATCATGGTGGGCAGTGGAGGAGTGGGCAAGTCCGCCCTCACGCTGCAGTTCATGTATGATGAGGTGAGTGTGTGTGCATTGGCCCAAAGGTCTTTCCAATGGAAATTATTTGCTATTGAGTAATTTAGCAGACACTGCAAACACCCATCAAAATTGTCATGCAGGGAATTGTTTCCAGTAAGTGGGTCAGGCTATGGCTATGCTAGCTAGACAAAAATAAGTGGTAGATGAAAAAAGTACATTCAATAAGTAGCATTATTGTAAATGGAGTAATTACAGGTTTCAAGGTATCATAAAGTAGTATCATCGGATCTTGGTTGTATATAATGTATAAAACTCTTGTGGATTTTACATGTTGTGCTGTACCCTGGCCAGAAGAAACAGACTACCATGTAAACAGACAGACTAGTGTGTACAGACATACATTAGCATATATACAGACCAATTAGTGGACAGACAGACTATTGTACAAAAAGACATTAGCACATCGACAGGCAGACTAGTGTACATACTACAGACAAACTTGCATCTATGCATTGACAGACTAGCCTACAATCAGGTGTGTGTGCGTCTGCCCACCAGTTTGTGGAGGACTACGAGCCTACCAAGGCGGACAGCTACAGGAAGAAGGTGGTGGTGGACGGGCAGGAGGTGCAGGTGGACATCCTGGACACGGCGGGCCAGGAGGACTACGCCGCCATACGGGACAACTACTTCCGCAGCGGGGAGGGCTTCCTGTGTGTCTTCTCCATTACAGAGCCCGAGTCCCTAGCCGCCGCTGCCGACTTGAGGTACTGGGCAGGCAATCAGAAAGGAGCACGACATTCTGAACATGTATTGCAGACCCCATGCATTCACAATGCTTTCAGTCGTGAGGAATTTAACATAATTTTTTTAATGTTTTTCTTCTTTTGACGCAGCTTTTTATTTGTTTAGCACCCGTTTTCAATTTCCGCCGCGACAAAGCATAATGGTTTCACCCTGTAGTGTCATACATTTGAACAACTGAAATGGAAAATGTAGAGGGAGATGATTCCCCCCCCAAAAATAGTTGACACCTCCTGAAATGTGGTGCAAAGGACTATGACTAAACCCCCATCGAAAAGTCGTGTTTGAATCCAAATGTCACCCTGCAGTCTACCTGTAAGAATCCTTGAGCATGACGCCCTTATCCCTTAGATGCTCCTCAATGGCAATCATCTCAAGAAAACCGCTGTCCATCATTTTGTGAAGAAGCGCGTGCTGAATGATCACATAATAACTTCAGAACGTGTTGCTCAGGGAGCAGATCGTGCGGGTGAAGGAGGATGGCCAGGTGCCGTTCATCCTGGTGGGGAACAAGTCTGACCTGGAGGACCGGAGGCAGATCAGCAGCGAGGAGGCCAGGGCCCGAGGGGAGCAGTGGGGGGTCGGCTACGTGGAGACGTCAGCCAAGACCCGGGCTAACGTTGACAAGGTAGGAGCCGCTCGCCGACACCGGGCCTGGTGGATGTCCGGTTATGTTTGTGCGCGCTACAGTGTGCGGGTATGAATCTATGAATCGATTTCAATATGCATGTTTTACTGCCTGGTATAAAAAAAATTCAAGCATGATCAGACCTGCTCAGACCATTATTTTGGACCATCTAGATTTACTTTGAATGATATATTACCTTAAACTTTCCCTGATCTTTATTTGCTTACACATAATTTACAAATATCAAGTCGATATGTTAACCTACGATCCTTAAGGCAGATTATGTCGTTGAGGCAACGGAAGGGGGTTTATGGACCCAGTACGTCCTTACGTCCACCGCAGGGGCCTGACCTGCGCCTCCCAAAAACTGTAACCTTGCGTTGAGGCGACGCAGCAGCAAGGGCTGTGATTGGTCCGCTCACTAAGCGTGCACTCACACTAGGCCATCTGTACCATACTCAAGTACGTTTGCCCCTTAGAGCCTAGATCGTTTGGCTCGTGTGAGAACACCATCCGTACTCAAGTACAGTTCAATTCCGTGGTGTACACTTTGGAGAGGTGTGCTCAGGCTACGGTATAGATGCTAATGAGCCGACATACGCACGGATACGCAACCTGAGCTGGATGATGTATAGTCCATGCGACCCTGGCTTCTACCCCATTAAACAATAAACATGGCGGCATGCTGTTCACGATTGGGTTCAAGTTGCGTTTTTGATCAAAAATCCACCGTTCTTCATGGCGCAGGCTTTCTTGGTTCACTGGAGAAGGCGGGGCTGCGCAGTCTAGAGCTCTTTAGAAAACCTTCATACTCCCAAATGTTTCGTTTTTTATGAATGAAGACCCCCGCATGCACGAATAAGTTCATATGTAGGCTACAAACGCGATGCAAAAAAGCCAAATATTCTTTATTTTGCTGACTACTTGTTTTTTATCCCGACAAAAGCCTCGTAAGGAGAGTTTCTCTCGTAGATGGCACCATCTTTCAACGTCTTTGTTTAATATGACTGCATCACCTTCTCTCACATGATCAGCAGCTTGCGGATTTTACTGTCTCCAGTTAGAACTGCTGATGATATCGCTGTGTTGTCTCTGTGGAGACAGCACAGCAACACCTCCACCCAAGCCCCCCCCCCCCCAACCCCCAACCCCCGGGAACGCATTTACAACAGAATGAAACGCAATAAACCGCCAATGTGTGCAGGGTCCGGATGGGCAAATTGGGGTGCTAGCTCAAGCAGGCAATTTACTTTGGGCAGTGTAAACTCGCGGACTGTGTCGCGAAAAAGTAGGTCATAAAACGGCATATTTGGCAGTGTACAAATGCTCAGTGAGAGAGGGCTGTATCTGAGTAGAACGGCTCCAAATAAGCAACAAAGTCAGTAAAGTGCCAATTGGGTTCTCTGTGTTGTTCTCCATTGTTGTTCTACCAAGCAGCGGACGCTTGGTGAGGATGTATGTACAAGAGGCAACCGTACGCAGGCTCAGTTGAGATTGCCTAATGTGAGCACAGGCCAGTGGCGAGGGGGAATTGTACTTGAGTACGGTACAGGGCGACTTTGCCTAGCGTGAGTGGGCCCTAAAAGCACTGCAAAACCAACACAGGTTCAGTGGGGTATACTACGAACATCGATGAACATACCCAGGCTTTCTTGGGAAAGCCTGGATCGACAAACGCAACTCGCGATCCGAGCTAAATGGTTCTACGACGCTCACTTAGGATTCGATTCGTCGAGCCAGGTTTTCCGCTTTAGGTTCAATGCGCGTTCACGTGAAAGGGCCGTTTATCGCGTCATTTTACTCACCTTTACAAACTGGATAGATCAAGAAGTCTATAAATGTGTATAAGTGTAAAGATTCTGCATATTGTCTACAAAATAACTATGCCAAATGCAGAATTGTAAGCCATTAATCCCAATAGAATGATGATTTCAAAATGCCTAAGCAATGTCCAACCTGCCTTATTCTATAATTTAGGGAATCACTTTAAATACACCCTATGTAAGAAATGTATTGCATATGTTTTCAACCGCTGAGATGTAGCGGCAATGGCGTAGTGGATTTGTACAAGACCCGAAAGCCAGCGACCAGGTTCAAAACTCGCCGGTCTATCATGCCTTTTACCACCATAGATGTGGTGCCAGCATGGCCTTGAAAAGTTCAAAATAAGCACAAAAATATAATTCCATAACCTTTAGTGAATAAGTATTCCATATGCATGAGAATTGGGACTTTAAGCTTACATAAATGCGCGTCACTTGGGAGTCGAACCCCCCGCGCAGAGATTCAAGACTGACGCGCTACCTCCACTCTACCACTTAAGCATTGTTTACATAAGGTCCAACAAGGACATTCAAATAGCGAATACCCTCTGATGAGAACCTGAATCTCTCATAAAGAATATTCTCAGGCAATGCTTAGGGATCGGTCCCGAAAGAGCCTCTGTCGGAGAGACGCCTGTACGAAATGGGCTCCGAGGTCCACGGGAAAACCCAGTAATGGTGACACCATTGTCAAAGGAGGGGCTAGGAAGCTGCGCACGCCGATCTAACCCGATACTTAGCTGAAAACCTGCTCCCGACCAGGTTTGGTTGAGAACATAAGTCACCATGGTGATACAGCGACGCTAAAAGAGATTGACTTTCGTGTCCCAGCTATCCCAGGCTTTTGAGCGCAAAATACCTCGCTAACCCACTAATCGAGGTTCGTAGTACAGGCCACTGGCCTCCATCGCCGTGTCTGCGGGGTCCTTGCATTGTGTCGACGTGGAACCATAATCAGCCCTTTAGTCACCAGTTGACCTCCCTGCAGGCGTTCTTTGACCTCCTGCGTGAGATCCGTGGCCGGAAGATGGAGGATGGAAAAGAGAAAGGCGGGAAGAAAAAGAAGAGTCTGCTTCAGAGGATCAGAGACCGCTGCTGCTGTTGGTCGCGCTCCAGCTGAGGAGGCTGGGCCAGACAAACGGCCCTTTGTCTCTGTTTCTACCCCTCCTCCTTGTCACTAGAGAACCACAGCTGGAGGTGGACCACACCGCTCCCAGTGGTACCCAGAGCCAACAGGTCAAAGACTCAAACGTTCCCATCGTACCTGTGGGGGACAGGAGCTTGTATGGCCGCGAGTAAGTTTGCTTTCCTGGCATTTGTTAATACAGGCTGAATGTTTTAAAGAAAATAGACAACATAGTGATGTTCCTTTTAGAAGTTAATAATTTGCAGCTGAAGTATAATGGCAGCTTACCGAGTGCTGCATGACTGTGTGGTTGTGGCAAAGTGTCAAGAGTAATTGTGGTACATATTAATAGAGGCTGATAACCGGTTAACTGAGAAATTGATGTAGGCTCTTAATGGAAATTGTGCTTGTCAGAGTCTATTTATAAACCTTACTTGAGTATTTTAAGTGTATTGTAAACTGGATGTTTATCATTGTGCGCAACTGTCAAATTAAAGCCATATTTACACTACATTAAAGTTCTTGTTTTCTTCAACTCATGCCAATCTGTTTTGACAAGAATAGTTCAACGTGGCCTATAGCCCCTCATGTTGGCTGTATTTCCCCTTAACACCCTATGAGGAGCATTCATCTCAATCACTCTGTCCTAGCCATAACCGTATCAAAGCTTCAACAAGAAAATACGATAATTGCATGCCATTGGTAATCCATCATGCGGAGACACTGGCTTCTGGAAAATGTTGGCTACATGAAGAGAAAAAAAATTGAATCTGTAGTAAGAGTTTTGCATGGTTTGATTATGGATTACTTGACGACCAGCAGTTAAAGCCTGAATTTGTAGTGCAAGCTCAAATTAATTAAGATATTTATGAAGCCGAAATGTTTAGGATTTCAGAATTATGTTATGGGTTAATATCCTGACATAGTGTATCAAAGTACAGTTTAATTTAGCTTGTGCATTCATTAAAATATGAAAATGATTAATTTCATCCAGAAGAAATAATTAATGGAAATCACATGTATAACAAATGTTTTAATTTCTAAAAAACGTAAACATGCTTTTGAATTGATTTTAAAATAGTTTGTAAAATACTAACAATACTCCATAAAATGATATTCAATTACGGTTAACATTTCAAAACGGTATATGTACAGTTACATAAAGGGGCCAAGGTATTTATGACATCTTGTAGTAAATACATTCCCTGGGATTTGACCTTTTAGCCGTCGGATGATTAAAATGCTGTTTTTGAGTTCATGTAGAACAAACTTCAAAATCAAAATACCTGAGAAAATAGGTAATATATACGCTGGTGATATTTTCAATCTGCAAAATAAAAACTGACGCCCGAAGTGAGTTTCGCCCTACTATCCCATCGCAATCCAACTTGTCCTTAGAAATATCTCGTCGTTTTGCCTGTGTGGAAAGTGTTCGGCGTACTGCTTTTGGTCCCCGTTTGTGTAACCTCCACTGGCTTTAGGCTAGCCCAGGGGTCCTGTACCATGGACGGGCTGTAATACTTCTCCACTCCGCCACCGCCCCTCTCCCTGACAAACGGGGTGGATGTCTGCGGTGAACCCTTTAAAGAAAGATTAATTCGGTATTAAGTATGAGAAAAGGTCGACGGCTGTTCCCAGCATGTAAAATACGAATTCATAAACAATGTACGCAAACCATATAAATGTTAACATGTCCACCAACACCCTCCACTATGAAGGTTGTGTGTTTACCTGAAAGCCACGACGATACGGGGAAGGACTGTGCGTTTGGTACGGAGACTGGTGTCTATAGGACTGACCACCGCGGCCGTTCCCGTCCTGTCTGCGCGGTGTACGCATGGGTGAGGATGTGTTACCATAATACCCCTCACTCGGCCCAAAACTCCTGTTATTGTTACCGAAATCTCTCGAGGAATTAGGAGAACCCCCAAAGTTTCCGAATCGTTGTCCGGTAGAGGGGGAACCAGCCCCGCGGTACCCCAATGTGGGTGGGCAAAACCTTCCTCCGTCGCCGCTGCCTTGGTTGTCCGCTCCGGGGCTCCTGAAACCTCCCATCGGCGGCCTCATTCCACCCGGGCTTGGAAATCTCGTGTTACCTCTCTGCATCTTACACTGTTATATAAAACAGTGAGTAAATATTTTTCACCTGTTTCAGCTCCTAACTATCTCCAAACGAAGTGAGTTTACTACCTGCGAGACTCCCGCTTCTGTTATTATTGAGTACTAAACCGGAACCGGAAATACTTTATCCTCGAGGCGTTTTTGGTTTCGGTCCGTCCACCAGCCGTTGCACTGCCACCTAGTTGTAACATTTATTATGACGTCCCTATTATTGTTGATATTCACTGTGTTCACGTCAGTTAGGTTTATTATGAAATATTTTCAACTCAATCGAGCAATCGTATACATCATATACATCTCTAAATTAGAATTATTATGCTTTTCAAACAAACTTATAATGCTTATCAAACAAACAAACTTTTTCAAACAAAACGGTTGCTAGGTGTTGTGGTCTTTCGAGGGGCAAGTACCGCTAGTAGGCCCACTGGGCCATTAGTAGCACGATCAGACAGAGAAGGACGGACTGGAGAAACAATGACTCAGGTATCCGCTCATTAGACTCACATTCTACATGAATAGATGCCCTTTGTTCATTTGCTTTGCATGCTAAAATATTAAACTGAAACTTTGACTACCTTGACCTGCATCTGGTCTACAGAGAAGTCAATCAAAGTTATGTCTAAATGGTTAATACTGCCAAAACAAAATGTTGAAAAATGTGAATAGTTCAATGTAGTGAGTTATTTTTGAAAACTCACACTGTAATGTAGCAATTACATCTTACAAACTAAATCCTCATTAAGGACTACATTTTATAACCCATACTAATTTTTTCACGTTAGAATGTCAAGTGAGACGAAATCTGACGGGCAAAATATACAACATTCATGCTATCAACAACATCCAGATGTGTTGTTGCGGTCTCTAAAAGCCATTTGAGTCTGACTCATGACTGCTAAGGGTGGTACCATTACTGTGATAGCAGTTTTGTACTGTAATTTTGACCATATCAAATCCTTTGCATATGTTAAAAGTGTGTTTGATATTTTGAATTCAGCCAAGTTGGCTTATAAGGAGTATAATGACTAGAATCAAAATGGCTGTGTGTTGTAGCATCATATTATCTCATGTTATACAGGGGCAGGATGTTGTACTGGCTAGGGTGTTAGCCGAAATGCCCTGGGTTCGATACCCCATTCCCACAGTCTACCTGTAGACATCCTTGGGCGATACCCCAACCCCCTACCTGCTCTTTATTAATGACATCTGCAAAACGACCTCAGGGAAAATGATAACTTCAAAAAACATGTGAATGGGCAGAGAAACATATTCTCGTTAGACCTTCGGAAGCCTTCGCCCTTCCCAGCATTCCCCCAAAAGCCCCCTGCTGAACTAAGCTTCATCCCTGAGTAAATAAACCCAGCTAGAGAACATTAGGGCTGGCCGGTCCCTGCTGGTTTTGTTGCCTAATTAGAAAAGAAGAGTTGGCTGGCCTATTTAGAGCCCAGGACACGGGCTGCTAGGTCAGCTAGCACAGCAGAGAAGAGCTGTGCGCTACACTGGAGCTTGACTTAGCACAAGGTCCTGCCCTGTGTTGTGCCCCCCCCACCACCCCACAACCCCAAAGCCCAGTGGCCCCGGGGCCAATGGGCCCACCTCGAGGTCGGAGTCTCTGTTTATTTAAAGCCGTAGGTCTCAGCACTTCCCAAACACCACCACCACCTCCACCACCACCAGATTCATGCTCTGATTGCTGACTGGATCCATCCGGCTTCATGCTTTGCTGACCCGGTTCCCTTCGAGAGGGCCCGGGCCCCGAGAGTTGGCTGATTGTCCCTCTCTGGATAGTTTGGCAGGATGTTATCCACTTGGGGCATCTTTTTACATACCCCGTGATGACTCATCGTCCACCCTCTTTGAAGGTCTCCATTGGGTCATTCTTTGGGAATCTGTTCATCAGAATCCTGTGAGTTTCTGTCCCTGGACAGTGGCCTGTATGTTCGTTTGTTCTCTCGCTCCTCATTCATGCATTCCGACACGGAGCCCAGAACCTAGATCCACAGTGAGGCCTGATTATTGGATGGCTTTTCAAAACGATGTTATTCTTGCCTGATTAGCTTCTATTTTTTATGTAAAACAGCTGACAAGATGCAGCAAATGGTTTTTAATGTGAAATATAGCATGAATCCTTCCAATCTTGATTATAATCTGTCCAGCCACATTTTTGGAGTTTATGGATGAAACCATGTTGGTTATTAACCATTCTTTGGTACTTCCCGTCACTCATTCCATCATTCATTCTACATTGTCAATGTTATTTGGTTGAGTTCCACTAGAGAGCAGCAGAAAGAAGGATCATTCCTTCTAGGAATTAATAGTTCTAAGAATAATTCAATGGGTCCTCCTGTCCTCTTCGGAGATAGGTAAGGTATTAATTGACAGTTATTCTTGTTCATAGCCCTCAAATTAATTAGTGAGGCTCTGTGCTATTAATTAAGAAACCTGCAAAAGGGAGACGGTTTGATTGATTCAGATCTTATTGGGGTCTTAAGTAAATGTACAATTATATATTACCCAAGTAAATCGAATACATTTAAATGCAGTACTCATTGCTTTAATAAACAATAAAAAACACTCTCTTGCCACTTAATGATAAACACTTTATGCACAGATAATGTACCATGAGATAATTGCCCTAACACATAATAACAAAAATGTCTGTGTTCTCGGCCAATGTGTTCGAATGAACGTTGAAAGACTAAAGTTATGGGGGCATGCTTACATTCCTTAACACAAAGGCTTTCCAAGCTGCTAGCTATTAAAAGAAAGAAAACAGATTAGCAAACATTATGTTATAGGACACAAGCTTCAGGGAGTCGGCTGTGAACTGAGCCGCCCAGACAATAACTCCCTTTTGTTGTGAGAACTTGCTTTGATCCGATGTCCCAAAGCACCACGTTTCTGTTAAAAGTCCATTGGCTGGCATGTTCGATCTAAAGCCACCCCACGCCCTCCTACTCTCAACCACGAGAAAGGTCCAATCACGGTAAACTGATTATTAGCATCTAAAAGGATATGATGGAGCGCACCATTAGTACTGCTTCCCTGTTTTGTTCTCCGGTCAGTGGATGCTCACAGGTAATCAGCAGCCATCAGCGATCTAATCAAGTACCCAGCCGCTGAGAGCCCAAAGCATTCGACTAATTGACTAACTGAATATATGGCCTTCTGCAGCCCTTGGAGGCTCTGAGAAAAATGCCTGAACAGCTATACATTTATTTAACAGATTTGACCATAACTCCACCATAACCTTCATAGTTTGCTCTAACATATTTTTTTACAAAACTCATTGCTTACCATTTTTTAACAGACAGTAGTTGTTGGTTTTTACGAGATTTGGGAGCAGTTGGTGCCCTGAAGAAACGTTGGTTGTGTGGATGCCACGAAACTGAAACGAGGCGGCGAGCCAAGTAGCGATGACTAGTAAACAGAGAAGTCCTTGTAGGGCGTTTTATTTTTATTTCCTCTGAAATACATTAAGACATCACACCAGGAGGCTGTAGCTAAGCAGTGCCGTGGCGTTGGCGAGTTCTCGTCAAGCTGGTGTAAATTTAGAAAGTTCATCTGCGTCCACCTACTGTCACGTTTTACAACTTCCCACCTCCGTGACTTCAGCACTGACTCAGACCCCCTCCCCGCTCCACCTTCTTCTCTCCCCCTCCTCCTCCTCACTCCTCCTTATTCGCCTCCCCCGCTCCAGGCTGGGGAAGCAAGAGGGGAGCCACTGAGGAGGAGGGGGAGGAGAATTTGTGGAATCTCCCTCCTTCTCTCTCCCTCTACGCTCTCTCTTTCCTTCCCTCCCTTTTTCTTTCTATCTGTTCTCTACCTCCCTCTTTCTTCATTTTGACCACTCTCTCGCTCTCGCTCTCGCTCTCGCTCTCGCTCTCGCTCTCTCTCTCATCCTTCCTCTTCCCCCATTGCTACTCCTATCTCTCTCCATTTCTACATCACCTCTCTCTCATCACCTCTCTCTCTCCATCTCTCCATCAACTCTCTGTCTCTACATCACCTCTCTCTCTCCATCTCTACATCCCCTCTCTCTCGTCGTCTCTAAATCACCTCTCTCTCTCTCTGCTCCACTCCTTCTCTCCCTTCTGCTGCCAGGCATGAGTAATATCTGATGGAGAGGTGTGGAGAGGCTCATTGTGTGGGCGTCTGGACATGAGCAAGTGGACACAGTGTTAAAACCAAAGTAAACTAATCGTGTGAATATTGGAATGTCTTTAATATTTTATTGGTTCTGAGGAACTCTTTAATCTGACCACTGAATTGTTACTATTCAACTACTACTACTGCTATCAATTGATTAATATCATTTTGAATGGCAGGATGAAAGCAATGTTTGTTTGTTTTTTAAGTAAATTATTGGGCTGGGAGGGTAATTCGCTACAACCTCCTCACGAAAACTCCACTACCAATGTCGCTACGCCTACATCCAATTCATCCACCTTTTAAAAACCACCACAACTGCCTTAACCACCAACTACTACCCAATCCTATAGCACCTTAACAACCCGTATACAACCAACCAATAGATCACCATCAACCATCCCCTTTTATCAGCCATAACCAACCTTACCAGCGCATTGGCTCAACTATTATCATTACAACATGGGCAATCAAGGCCGCCTAACAGTTTCAAGTCTTTTTAAATAGGTTCACTTTACTTATTTACTTCAAAGCAGATGAAACTGAGTCAACTCTTTTGGTGTACATTCAAAGAAATTGTTACATGTCGTCGGGATCGGCTCAGATGTGTCACATGCTTGGATCACATATTCGTCAACACTCTGAATCTACAGATCATCTCGCCACTGCCCACTGTCCCCTTGCCGTTAACGGCTCTGCGTTCTATTTATAAGAAACACTGATGAGGTGTCCAGATACAATTTCTCAAACATTCCCTAACCCTTATACCAAAGCTAAAATGCTTTAATTATCTGCATTAACCCAGTCCTGGTCTGCTTGAAACCTCAGTCCAGCTGTTTGTTAACTTGCATTAGAAACGGTTACATTTTTTTCAGTTTGACAGAAAGTCTGACTTGGTTCTATGTGTATAAAGGATGAATGTAAGGTAATATGGAAAAGATCTTTGAGTGGCCACTGGTTTGAAAAGCGCTTTCAGTCCATTTATCATTTGACCAGTCTGTAAAAGGAGAGTATGAGTTGGAAATTAACAGAGAACTGAGAGATGAATGATACAGTACAATAACACTATAAGACCGTTATCAAAATAGTGTAAGTCTTGTCAATACTTTGTAAGGTAAATCAGGTTGCCAGTGTTTCACTGGGATGGCCCTGGGTCCTTGGCAATGTTTATAGGAAATGTAATATCACTTTTAATATTAATAGTAATAATATGAATTGGTAATATAGAAATATAAAATTCAACACTTTTTTTTCCTTTTTCTGAATCTCATAATTTTTTTTATATTAGTGTGTGTGTGGTGTGTTGTTTTGTTTGCTGTTTGTGAATCTCATTACACGTTATATCATTATTCTCAAGATGAGAAGAATACGTAGAAATGACATAATTCTCTCTAGTTAATCATTCATAATTACAATCTTTTTAACGTTGTAGATCCATTTTGCAAATCATACCCCTGTATCTCTCCTGGTAGTTATTCTCTGCTGAAACCAGCAGGCAGTTCCCACAGATTGGTCATTCTTCTTGTCGTCAAGGTTCATGTACTTTGACTATTTGTCCAAATTCCTTCCTTATTGACTTAATCATTTCCATTAGATAGTAGACTCTTCGCTCCCCCTTTTCCCTGTTTACACACTGTACGGGATTGCAATGAACCCAGGCTGTTTCGAAAGTTTCTGAATGGTAAAGTTCACCCTAGTTCACTGACAAGAAATGTGTAATATGGGTGAACTGTGAATGAAGAGACGGGTCGTAACGGATCAGGTAGAGGTTAGACAGTGAATACAGAGAAAGGTCATTAAGAAGCAGTTAGGGGTCAAAAAGTGTATACAGGGACAGGTCATGAAGGAGCAGGTAGGGGTTAGACAGTGAATACAAACAGGTGATTAAGGAGCAGGTAGGGGTTAGACAGTGAATATAGAGACAGGTGATTGAGGAGCAGGTAGGGGTTAGACAGTGAATACAGAGACAGGTGATTAAGGAGCAGGTAGGGGTTAGATAGTGAATACAGAGACAGGTCATTAAGGAGTAGGTAGGGGTTAGGCAGTGAATACAGAGACAGATGATTAAGGAGCAGGTAGGGGTTAGACAGTGAATACAGAGACAGGTGATCAACGAGCAGGTAGGGGTTAGACAGTGAATACAGGGACAGGTCATTAAGGACGAGGTATTGGTTAGATAGTGAATACAGGGACAGGTCATTAAGGAGGCGGTAGGGGTTAGACAGTGAATATAGAGACAGGTCATTAGGAGCATGTAGGGGTTGGACAGTGCATAAGGAGACATCAAGAAACAGGTTGAGATAGACAGTGAATACATTGATAAACAATGTTGGACATTGGTTACAGATGCAGGGCATTAAGCGGGTAGGGGTCTATGGCCCTGTTTGCACAAGATAAAGATGATATCCTGTGTACGTGAAAGGCCCAACATGGTCACAACCGCCTCAGCCTGTTAACACGTAGGGGCAGAGAGAGATGGGCGGAGACGTAGTTAAGGTGATACCAGTGTACATACCAGTGTACATGGCTTTGGATAATGCGGCGAATCGTGGTTTAACAATAGAAAGCAAGGTTTAGGACTTGTGGAATTGTGAGACAGGTAAGCACAGCCCAGATATGTTTCAGATTATTATGTATATGACACGCCCCCATGCTTTTTATTGGTTGGCGACAGGTGACGTAGGAGCTCAGCACATGACGTGATGAGAGATTCGGTCTAGACAACAACAGATCTGTAGCCCAACTAGATGAATGTTGTGTACAGCTCCTCTGGAGGCGGTTTGGACAACAGCTGTCTACGTCTCTCGTGTAAATGCTGAGACGGGGAATGCATTTCTCTCTGCGATCTCATGACCGTTATTAAACTGAGATTTTAAGAAATATTGAAAGAAAACTGTACTCTCTTTCATTAGAAACAAATTGGAGGCAGATGGGCTCCCCTTTAGTGATAGTGATGTGCTGATTGGTTTTTATTGTAGAGTAAGACAGGAAGTTACGGGAGAGAGAGGGGAAGACATGCAGCAACGGACCACGGGCAGGTATCGTACCCCGGAGGACTGCAGTGAGGACTAGGCCTTAATGGTTCGCGCTCGACCCGGTGAACCACCTGGTCGCCCCCCTGTTATCATTTATTAATAAGGTTACTCTACACCGTGTTCTCCCACATGCCAACCCTGTCTTTGTATTTGCTAAATCACCCTGAGGCCCTTCATCTGTCCCCGTGGGTCCAGTAGTCCAACAGAACGTCTGTTTAGAGAGAGACAGTGGTCACAACCTCCTCCCGGTCAGCAGGACTTTTTGGGGCACAGCGCCGTAAACCCAGAAGGAGAGTTCATAACCCCGTCGGCATGTACCCCCGGAGAAGAGGGGAAGAGAAGAGGGGAAAACATGAAAAGAGAGGCAGAAGGGTGGGCGAAAGAGGACATTCAAGGAAAGAGGAAAAAACAACAGGAGCCGTTCAGTCTGTACAGTCCTGCTCCAGTTTTCACCCGTCAAACAAAGAGCTGGCGGTTAGGTTTCTCTCCGCCCCCCCCCCCCCCCCCATTTCTCTGTCTCTCTTTTTGCTGTCCCTCTCTCTCTTTCTCTGTCTCTTTCTCCTTTTGCACAAGTGTGGAAAGCCTGTGTGACCTCGTAGTGCCAGATGACCTGGAGACAAGAGTCTCTGTCTTCCATCAAACGATCATCCTCCTCCAATGAAAGCACCGTTACTGATCATGAAGTGTCCTTGTGTACTGATCATCACTGGTCTGGTCTTTGACCATCAGGAGGTCAAGTGTTAGTGGAAATAATCCCCATACCTCTCACTAATGCATTCTGTGGAAAGGAAAAGTTCACTCCATTAGAGAGCAATTGCAAAAACTGTGAAAATGACACTTCAGTCGGTCAACATATTCGTTAGCTTGCCAAAAAATGGAACTATAGTATAACAATAAATCTGTTGATGCCAGCTATGAATATGTCTGCCTGTCCAAGCGCACAATCGCTTTTGCCAAGTGACCCAAGCCCAATTAATATTTCGCCCTTCATTCATAGACCCGATGTTACCTTAGCTAACCCAGGATTTTTCGCGTAACATCTTTGTTGTTTGCACACGTAGAAATAGATTGTGGGTTCAGCATAAGCTTAAAACTTATTTTTTTGTGTTGAGTTGTGTTGAGGTAGGTTAGAGAAATGAAAGACATTCATCTTTTTTTTTTTGTTGCTTTATTCTTTTAAACATTCATGCCAGTAAAGATTTCACACGTCTGTCATTATGTGTTGATGGAAATACTAAATCGTTTCTGTGAAAAGTTAAACAGGTTTCGGTTGTGTGAGAGTCTGTCTAGTGTTACTTGACATCATGGGAGAACCATATGAAAATGATTAATAGACAGTAAATAAATTATAAAACAACAAAAAACACAAAGTCATTTGTTACACGAAGCCTTAAACCGTGTTTAGTTCATGGGCTGTGGTTGAAGCACTTTATAATGCATTAAGGTTAGATCTTTGAGGTCGTTATCGAAAAGTGAGTTCACCTAAATTGACTTGGATGAAGGTTGTAGCCTCATTGGGCGACCATCTAAGCCATGTTAGCACTGGAGAAACCGTCAAAAATGGAACAGCCATCTATCTTTGGCAATTTCTTTCAATAGCCTTCATATTAATTGGAATGATGCAATTTTCGAAGTGCAGGCTGAATCTGTGACTTAAAAAATAGCATTTTTGAAAGTGCAAACGTCAACATTTTTACAACAATAATAACAATGATAATAATATTAATAACAATATGAATAATAAATGTTTGCTCTGGGTGTTTGGCTCCAATACCTGATCACACATAATTCTGTCAAGTATCTCTTACCAACAGAGATTATATACACTTTTAACCTTCCAAAACACTATGTATCAAAAAGGACCCCTTGAAATGCACCGTAAACGCATTATGTACAAAAAACGATAAAAATTAGCCAAACACAACAAAAGATTGACATTAGATTCACACTTGTGTTGCATAGAATTCTCCAGTCTTTCATGCATTCCAAATGCAGCGCAGAAATTCCCATTGCATGGGAACTATGTTGCATGGGAACGGCATCGCATGGGAATGGCATCGCATTGAAATGGCATCGCATGGGAATGTCATTGCATGTGAATGACCACACGTTCATTCATAACTAAACAAAAATAGATATTTTTATTTATCAATGAGGACCGAGCTGTTCTGGCAGGCGCTTCAGGCTCGAGTCCTTGCACAGGCCGTCCGTAAGCAGAAGAGCAACACTTCTATTTATGCGTGGGAATGACGGTATTGTCCACTGTCCATGCTTATCTAAAAGTTTTAAAGGAAACTGGGAAGGATAGTGATGTTGCTAGGGTGTTCAACTCCGGGCCGAAACAACTCCCGCACTCTGTTCGATCCCCAATGTCCACGGACCCTTAAGCATCCTCGAGCCATCCTGACCTACCTCCAACCTCATCCCTCGTGAAATCTGTTAAGTCATGAAGCATGTGAGTCGCTTTGGACGAAAGCGTCCGCCTGAAGTGACTAAACAGTGGAACTCTTAGGAGCAGCCGCACTCGTCCACAATCATGTTCTGGATGTCCTTCTTGATGATCATCTGCTCCTCGTTGTAGTAGAGCATGGACATGGGCCGTAGCCGCGTTGGCACGCAGCAGGACTTTATGTTCTGGAAGGGGCCGTAGCCCCGCATGCGGTAGTGGCTGATCACCGTGGAGTGGAAGGACAGCGAGGAGCCCGTGATGGAGGCCGCGTGACTCGGACAGTCGCCCTCGCAGTAGTTGGCGTGGTAACCGGGGGGGGCGATAATCCAGTCGCTCCAGCCGATGTCCTTAAAGTTGACGTAGAACTGCCGCTTGCAGCACAGGCCGGCGGTGCCGTCGCACTCCAGGCCACGCTTGTCTCGCCGGTGGCTGGGCTCCTCCGCCTCCCGCAGCACCACCATCAGGAAGGGCCGGTGGGACTGCTCGCGCTCCCTGGCGTGCTCGCCGTCGGCCGGTGCGAGGAGCGGCGTGGCCCCGACGTCGGCGCACAGAGGGCAGGACACTCGCAGGTGGAGCACGCTGTCGCCGCCGTCCAGCAGCGCCTGGACCGCACGCGGAACGGGAAGCGTGTGCCAGCCGCTGCGCCGGGTGTCCACCACCTTCTCGGAGACCGCTATCTCAGCGCCGCCGGCCCCCCGCTGAGGGGTCTGGAGCAGCTGGAGGGTGACCTTGCCCTTGGCCCGGTTCCCCCGCGCTAGCTTGAGGAAGACCCAAACGTTGGCCTGCTCCACCACAGAGGAGCCGCTGCCCTCCTTGGTGATGTCAAATGTCACCATGGATGGGGAATCACCTGGGGGTGAAGGAGAAGACAACCGCTGTTAGCATTGTGAGGCCATTTGAAACATTGCTGAAGGATAGAGGAAGGGGAGGATGGATGGTGGCCCAATGATTGAGGGATCAATGGGTGGATCAGGAGCGATGGATCGATGGCTGTGAGGATTGGAACCGAGATAGTATAAAGCATCACCAACAAACAGACACAAATAGATGCAAACTGCTCTGAGAATAAGAATCAAAAAGAACTTAGGATAGGAGTTAAAAACCCTAATTTCTAGCTGTTTAATCCAAAAGACTTCGCTAGACAAAAGCTGGTAAAGTCAGAACCTTTCAGATGGGGGTCAAACTAATGTGTCTGTTTGAAGTAGAGAAAGGCTTGTGTTTTAGCTGGGTTTGACGGCAGTAACCTGGTCACTACCGCTCCACACCAGCCAGGATCCAACCAGAACCATTCAAAGTTTCTGTTTGATGTAGGCTTTAAGCTGGTTTTGACCTGCGGTGGCCTGGAAACAGGTTGTGTTTATCTTGGAACACAACAGGTATTGGCTCATGCTATCGGTTGAATAACTATTTGATAAGTATGTATATGGTCCTGCCCTTTGTGCTGTACTACCACAACACCGCAGTATTCAGCATTTTTTATGTTTTGAGTTTACTATTCAAGGACCATTCAAGCACTTTCACCCAAAGTGACTTACAGAAAAAAGAGTTTATTTAAATTCAAGAGCAGGTGCCTACATATAGATCAGGGACCTTTCAGCTGAGGGTCGGATGTAGAGGCCTAAATATCCTGCTCATCCTTTATTTTTTGGACGGACGCATGTTGTGTATGTTTGTTGTCGTTGCAGAGAGTAGAAGGATACTTCAGGATAGACCTATTGTAGTTGGGACTAAATACCTTATGTGTCGCACAACACATAAAGTTTAACAAAATCGTAACCGTCTTGTTTCAGATCCAAGTGTTACACCATGGATTTGAGGACCCTCAGAATACAACCCAGAAATAAAGGAGGTTCAGACAACTACCATCACTAAACCATACCTCAGATCCGGTCCTTGGTTAGTTACTTCTGAACAGAGCTGCTTAATTAGTCACACAGTGTCTAACCTCTAAAACACAGCTTGCAGCACCCCTGCCCCATCTTAATCAGTTCATAATTAGAACACATCCGCCTCCTACTCCCCACCCCACCCCCCCCCCCCCATGGCTCTTTCTTGTTCCATCGTATGAATGAATGGGCCGAAAAATGCCTTCAACATGAAAGCGAGCGGTTGAATGGTGCTAAATATATTCAGCAGGATCTTTCAGATGCAATGCTAAAAAAAGATGCTCTGGTCAGGGGTTGAGTGATTGTTGTGGTCCCGTCCTTAACAAGCCTTGGGTCCCTATTCAGGAAGTAGCAGGGCCCCCTCCTCTCTCATGTAGTGTCCTTTAACCACCCTCTCTATATCGATTTGTCTCTCTTCTCCTTTCTCTCTTTTCCTCTCTCCATTTTGTTCTCTCATGCTTTCTCTCTCTCTCTCTCTCTCTCTCTCTCTCTCTCTCTCTCTCTCTCTCTCTCTCTCATTCCCATCTCTCCCTTTCTCTTCTTTCTCTCCTACCTCTCCCTCTCCGCTCTCTTTCTCTGAGCTCTCTTCTCTCACTCCATCCATACCCAATTCCCCTGTCTCTCTCTCTCTCTCTCTCTCTCTCTCTCTCTCTCTCTCTCTCTCTCTATGCACCCTCGCCCATCTCTCTCGCCCATCTCTGCGGCCTTAGAGTAATTACTGTGGGCCACATTTGGCTGAATGAGGTGATTATGTACGGCCTGGAGCCTACCGGGTATGTTACCCTCCCCTACCCCACTGCCCCCCCCCCCCCCCCCCCCCAACCAAACACCTCATTACCGTCTCCCTAATTTCGGCGGGTCCTTTGAGTGGACTTTTTTAATTGAACATTTGGTTCTAAAAGGAGGGAACTATTTATAGTGCGGAAGCCATTGTGTGCATTTATGTAAGTAAACAGACGGCAGGAGAATGTGTTTGTCATTCTGGTTTTGTTGGGTTCTGCGGTACACCCAGGGTTCAACTAGAACGTCTTGCACCCCAGCGCAGAACCTTGGTTCCACCCCAAGAAGGAGAAGAACAAAACACTGATGAAACATTCCAGCATGTCAAATACAAAACTTTTGCTCTACTTTCAACTTCAACATTTCCTTCCCAAGTTGGGCCAGGAATGTTTTTTACGATTGATTAATTAGTATATTACACTTTCCCCAATCAAAATTGTATTCCTTCAATATCACCATTAAGGAGACACGTTTAAAAATAAAAAAGCAAACGGAAACTATAGTTTCATTGCAGCGAGGAATTCGCGTGTGTGTTTGTGAACCGTCACTATGCTGATCTGGAACACACATTTCTGACCCCCAGACGGAGCGTCCGATGGTGGATCCGAACACGGATTCAATTCCATTGAAGCGACGCTGGGTTTGTTCCGAACACAAAGGATGTCTGAGCAGCAGCAGGGGGTTATGGGATGCCGAGTGGCCACAGGAGCGGACAGCCCATCGCCTTGATTGTCTCTGTGAGTATGTTTTCTCTCTGTCTCTCTGTCTCTGTCTCTCTCTCGCTCTGTCCATCTTTCTCTTTCTCTCTCTCTCTCTCTCTCTCTCTCTCTCTCTCTCTCTCTCTCGCTCTCGCTCTCGCTCTCTTTATCTTTCTCTCTCTCCACCCCTTCATCGTTCTCTTCTCCCTATCACACTCTCTCTCCATCTTTTCTCTCTCTGTCTCTCTGTCTCTCTGTCTCCCTCTCTTTCTCTCTCATTGTCTCAGTACCTTAAACCAGCACAGCACCTCAGACCAGCACGGTACTCTTTCCATCTGGACCAGTCCCGATGCAACACTCTGACATCCAGGATCATGCCCTGCATGGTTTCCTGTCCAGTTCAGCAACCCCAGTACAGGTGGATCATTACACAGGCTTGAACATGATTTTGTAATAGTTACATCATACACGTGGACTCAGATGTTTAAGCAAAGCACAACATCACTAATACACTGGTGGTGGTGAGTTAGGCCCCCCCCTTCGCTGCAAGGGTCTTTGGGTAATTGAAAAGCACTATATAAATATAATGAGTTATTATTATTACACACACACACACACACACACACACACACACACACACACACACACACACACACACACACACACACACACACACACACACACACACACACACACACACACGCACACACGAGAGACCGGACATGTGCTTGATTGAGCCAAGAGAAGAACAGTTTTGTTTGATTTAACGTGGAAATGATAGTGGTTGGTAACCAGCGCGGGAGTAGGGACATTTCAAAGGTACAGTCTGTTCTGTCAGTCTTGTGTTTAGTCAGGGATCCGATAGTATGGATAGCATTCATCAGTCAATACTATAAACCTAAATATAAACCAAAGCCTAACCTTTCTAGTCCAAACCCTAACCCGTCTCAATCAAACCCTAGCCCATCTAAACCAAACCCTAACCCTCCTAGTCCAAACCCTAACCCTCCTAGTCCAAACCCTAACCCTCCTAGTCCAAACCCTAACCCTCCTAGTCCAAACCCTAACCCTCCTAGTCCAAACCCTAACCCTCCTAGTCCAAACCCTAACCCTCCTAGTCCAAACCCTAACCCTCCTAGTCCAAACCCTAACCCTCCTAGTCCAAACCCTCAAGGCTCTCTAAAGTAACGCCTTCTCCGAACACAGAGCAACGTCGGACTCCATTTCATAGTCAAACCATGCGGCTTGCACACGGCGGAGACACTGACCTGGCTCGGCGAAGGTGATGATCTCGGCGGGGGGCTCCAGCGGGCCCCCCTCCGTCTCCCCGGGCCGTGGCCCCTCCTCCTGGATCTGCACGCTGCCGTCCTCGGCCACGCGGCCCACCTGCAGCTTCCGGATGGCGTTGAGCAGAGCGGCGCGCGGCACGGGCTGCGTCACGTTGGGCCGCGCGCTCAGGTGCAGCATGTTGAGGATGTGCCGCTTCACCGCCTCCACCATGTCCGTCTGGCCCGAGGAAGACGAGGAGGAGGAGGGCGAGGAAGAGGAGGAGGAGGAGGAGGAGGAGTTCTTCAGCTGAGCCAGGGCGCAGGAGCCGCAGGGGGGCTCGACGTCCAGGGACGCGGCGGCGGCGGCGGCGGGGGTGGGGGAGGAGGTGGCCGACTGCAGGGCGACCAGCAGCACCAGGACCCCCCCCAGCAGTTGGGGAGAGGTGGGGGCGGGGGGACCTGGACAAACAGCGCACAGGGCCCGCTTGGACACGTGCGCCAGGTGTGTGAGGAGTGTCATGATGGCAAAGAAAGCAAAATGCAAAATGCCAAGAAAAAAAGAAGGAAATACCGATAAAATGTGGCAAAAGTCAAGAGAAGAAAGAAGTTCTTGTCCGTTTGAGGTTTCTGGAGGAACAAAATACGGAAATCCCTTCTCAAGTCTTCAGCCGAGGCTCTGGGATTGGGCTCGGGTCCTTCTGGAGACACCGAAGTGTTGTAGAAGAAGAAGAAGCTGTCCCTTTGAGGCTGTACTCCAGTATGGGAACCAGCCCTGGAGGATCAGAAGGTAGCAACAGAGAGGCTGGAGATGACAGGAAGCTGAAGAGCAGAAGGTGTCCTGGTCGGGCTCCTCTCTCGTTCTCCGGTTTAGACACAAAACACATAAGCGTGCATGCACACAAACACACGCATACAGAAACACACACACACTCAGAGATAGATCCGTCTGGAGTTCTGCTGGTGTGCGCTCTCTCCGGCTGAGTTGAATGGCTTTGTACTAGTGGGCAGGGTCACAGAACTCTCTCTCTCTCTCTCACTATCTCTCTCCTGCTTTTCTTTGGTAATTATACCTCTCTCTCTCTCTCTTTCCCTCCTGTATTCTCTGCCTCTCTCTAGTGCCGGGAGAATCGTGGACGTAATTACAACACCCGTCTCTTTTTAAAGCATCCTCTCTCGCTGGTGTTTCCCCTGTCTTTGAGTCATACACACACGTGCACACATGGGCTGCGCACACACAGACACACGCACACACGGCTTCCACGTTGTTTGTCCACGTCACGACAAAAGAGGAGGACGAGAGCTGTAGCGTATGATCCTGATTCATTCATACCACACACACTCCACTCCGCACACAATCCACTCCACACACATATACACACACAAATACACTCACATACATAAACATATAAACACACACACACACACACACACACACACACGCACACACACACACACACACACACACACACACACACACACACACACACACACACACACACACACACCTACATAAACATATACACACACACACTCCACCACATACACACACACACTCCACCACACACAAATACACACAGGCACACTCAACCACACACACACACACACACACACACACACACACACACACACACACACACACACACACACACACACACACACACACTCAGGGCATGTTGCGTCGTGGCCGTCCTTCCTCTGTGTGAAGTCCTGCTGATGACTCAGCGCTAGCTCATCGCCTGCTCGGAATTACGGTGGTTTTATTTCCCACGAAAAAAGAAAAAAAACAGAGTTCCTTTAGCAGGAACTGTCTGTTTTTGTCATTTAGTTGCTTGACACTTTTATTCAAATGTATCTTTTAGTTAAAAACATTCCCTGAAGGGATTAGGTATGGGCATGACTACAGGGAGACTGTGGACATTAGGGATCGAACCCGTAACCTTTTAGGGTGGGAGTCAAACACTGTAGCCACTAGACTATCATAGAGAAAAAAGGGAGATCGGGGTAATGAAAAAGCACTGGGGTGTTTCATTCTTTAGTTCTCTCTTCCTCTTATTCCCTCCCTTTTTCTCTCTCTTCCCTCTCCCTCCCCTTCCTCCCCCCCTATCACCTCACTTCTTCCTCTGACCTCTCGCTCTTCTTCCTCATGTAACCCCCTTCCTCCGCGGTCTCTCTCTCCTTTCCCTCTCGTTGACTCTCTCTCCTCTTCCCCTCCGTCGCTCTCTCTCTCCTTTCCCTCTCGTTGACTCTCCCTCCTCTTCCCCTCCGTCGCTCTCTCTCTCCTTTCCCTCTCGTTGACTCTCCCTCCTCTTCCCCTCCGCCGTCTCTCTTTCCTTCCCTTCCTCCCGTGCCCTCTCCCTCACCTCTCTCGTCTTTTGTGTGTCTGTGGGTCTGTTGGCCCCCAGTGTGTGTAACATGAACACACTGTCTATTATGATGGGCTGCCCCGGAGCCATCCGATCCGCATCGTGTTCAACCCACCAAAGACGACTCCACCTGTGGCACACAGCTCCATGACGCTCGGCCGGGGACCAGCCCACGCTCTGGCCCAACGGTCGGGTGGAACAGGGCTTCCAGAAGGCTTTTCGTGCCGGGACCCCCTCCCCCTGTGGAGGTTCTCCAGGGCCCAGGGCCCGGCGGATATCTGTCTATGCATTGTCATTCCCATGTCGGAAAAGTGACAATGAATCTCGATGTTCCTTTTTCATCACTTCAGTTGTTCTCTTTTCTTCTTCTATCGCCCTGTCTTCAAAACATAGGCTACGCGCTCCTTAATGACATGTATCTGTAGTGTCTTACCCCTACCAGCTCCTTAAAGAACTATATCTTTACTGTCAAACCCATACCTGTGCCTTAATGAACTGTATCTGTACTGTCCAACCCTGACCTGCTCCTTAATGACCTGTCTCTGTACTTTCTAATCCCTACCTCCTGAACGACCTGTTTCTGAACCATCGGACCCCTACCTGCTCCATAAGGACCTGTACCTGTATTGTTTAACCCCCACCTGCTCCTTAAAGAACTGTCTCTGTACTGTCCAACCCTGACCTGCTCCTTAATTAACTTTATCTGTATTGTCTAACCCCTACCTGCTCCTTAAAGAACTATCTCTGTACTGGCTAACCCCTAAATAATGACCTGTATTTGTATTCACTATGTGTTTTCTTTTCTTTAACAAAGTTACACGTTTCATGTAACATAAACGTATGCACTACAGACTTATTTTCCGCTGGACTCTGCAACTGACTTAAGTCAAACCATTTGTAAAATAGTAAAACTTCTGGTGTTGAGGCCTAATTTAACATGATACATGCTGGCACTAAAATCACGTTGCGGTGGTGTTAAAGGACATTTCTGTTTGCACTCTGAAGCGTATTTGTAATTTGTTACAGCTTACGTAGAAGGTGCTAATGACTTTATAACAACACCATGAAACATAATTAAATCCAGGTTGACCTGCAATATGTAAGCTTTTATAGGCCTATCAGTTGTCCGTCAGAATGAACGAACGTCTGCTGAATACGTCCTAGTCCCAGTCACTTTTGGTTTAGTTGACCTGATGACATGAAGGATGTGGGTTCAGAAAGTTTCAGGTCCATGTGCGCGTCATCTCAGAAGGGTGATGAACACAGGACGTACCAACAGCACCAAAATGAACCCATGTGGGATTTAAAAATGCCCACATGATCCATATGAAGAGGACGACAACGATTATTCATCGTTGGGGCTCTGTGATGCATCAGCAGTTCCCACTCGCCACGTACCTACAGAAATGATGACAGCCTTAACAGGAGCAAATGCATAGCTGCTACGTGCACTTGTGGTGCTCACGTCACACGCGCTATAGGGGGCTGCAGCACGACCAAAACTCGGGGTTCTGACGCCCTCCAGGGGTCTGTTAACCACACAGCAGCAAGTTCATGCCTATTTATAAAAACATGTATTTCATTAACATTAAGAAACACCATGCTCCACAACGGAACCCAGAAAATTGTCAAAGAGTCTTGGTCCGTCTATTAATGATGTACTAATTCAATGCATTAAAACAATTGTAATACTCTTAATATACTACAGTTTATAGCGTATCCTGCTCCAATATTGCCCACGCTTATTTAAAGTCGTTCATTTGTTCTATAATGAAAACAAAATACAACTTTATTTTCTGGAATCAATGAACATATCCGGTGGCTAGTTCGAATTAACGTGTTGGTTTTACCTGGTTGACAACACTAAAATTAAGATGAAGAAGAATTTCATATAAATTAAGATGACAATTCTAAGGAATTCAACTTAACATAATACACTATATCAACGCTAGACAACGACGGTTATATATCATGGTATACAAAAAACGGACACCCAGATCTATCTAGAAATGAAAATAAGATGGGTGCATGGCGGACGGTGGCAGCAGCAGTGAAGCGTGACGGCAGCGCAGGGCGTGTGGCTTTAAGAAGCCCTCCTCCCCCTCCCCCCTCGGAGCTGTCATCGGCTCTCTGCTCTTAAACCGTGCTGCTGAAACCGTTTATCCCTGTTCAGGACTAGCAGCCATGGCTGAAATCAAGACAGGAATATTCGCGAAAAACGTCCAGAAAAGGCTCAGCAGAGCACAGGAGAAGGTGAGGCGCAGCGGGTGTGTAACGGGGGGGGACTGTGTATAGAGCGGGATCGCTCACGCCAAGCGTGTGTTTGTCATCGGGGCAGAGATGCTGTGGTGTTCGGGGGGAGCTGTCCAGCGTAGCGTTGGTGCTCGGTGTACGAGCAGCAGGCCGATTCCTCCAACATCACTTGACTTGGCCGCTTCCACGGAGTATATCAGGAACCACTAGAATGATCTAGGACACCAACATCCTGTATAGTTGAATACTAGCCATAAGCATTATATTTCATTGATTGAGTATTGATGAATCTAATGTCACACCGTCTAGGTGAGAACAGTGTGCAGGCTAAAACCCCCCGCACCACCACCAACCGTGCCGCTCAGAAGCATTGCGTTACAAACCCAGGCTTCAATTTAGACGAAATATTCAGCGCTCAATTATACATAATTAGCTGTGTTCTTGTAATAAGTCCATCGTGGGCCGGAGGATGACATGTCCAACGGTGCATTACACCTCGATATGTCGACATGAATGACATTTCCACAGCTCGACGTCCCACGTAGCAGGCCCCAAGACAAACTGCTGCTTGTATGTCATGTTACCCAAGGGAACGTCTTATTTGATCTTATCTAGCGGTATAGTCGTAATTTGACTGCAAGGTCGGCGGAAGGGGAGCTGAGATGTGAGATGGTGGTGTTTGGTGTGTGTGTGTGTGTGTGGGGGGGGGGGGGATGCCCTGCTCTGCGCTCTGCAGCATGACGTCAGAGATGGGGGGAGTCCTGTTCTTGTCAGAGACGTCAGTATTCGTGCGTGCGAGTGTGTGGGTGTGTGTGTGGAGCCGTCTATATACTATCTACTTAGTGTAGTAGGAAGGATAAGCAAGGTGTGTGAGGGGGGGGGGGGGGGGTTGCGAAACCAAAACAAATCTCTACTTTCACCCTCAGGGTTCAAATAATGAAGTAGACGATGGATCACAGCGAGATTCTCTCCCGTCCATACGTGTGTATTGATTTTACTAGGCTTAAATTGTTTTTTTGTGAATGAATATACTGGTTAGGTAGTGTAACATCTCTCGCTCTCTCCTTGGTCTTTGCCAATAGCAGAGTCAGAGGATCGGATTTCCTTAAATATGCTATTGTGGGAAGCTGCTTTATATAGCCAATAAGCCCAGATTTTGTCTATTCTTACAAATTAAATACAGAACAGATTGTTTTACAGCAGGCCAGGATATCTAATGTTATACTTTCACCATTTGGTACCATGAGTAGCCTAACATATTCTTAGCAGGGGTTGCCCCAGTGGGAATTTAACCACTAACCCTGGTAGTGTTAGCGTTTTATGAATATACCTCTCCCTCTTGAAGACTAACCAACCAGCTGTGAAGAGAGAGAGAGAGAGAGAGAGAGAGAGAGAGAGAGAGAGAGAGAGAGAGAGAGAGAGAGAGAGAGAGAGAGAGAGAGAGAGAGAGAGAGAGAGAGAGAGAGAGAGAGACTACTTCTGAGGTTAGGATGATGGTGAGGAGGATGATGATTTTGAGGCTGGTGGTGATGATGGTAGTGATGGTGGGGATGATGATGGTGAGGATGATGATGATGACGACGGTTGTAGTGGTGTGTGTGGTTTGCTAACCTTTGGTACCCTCTGCCTCTTCCTAGCCTGAACAATCACTGCCTCCACCTTTAACCCCCACGTATTACCCATTGATTCACATTGTCCTCATGGGAACAAGTAAAACACAAACTAGACGCTAGTCACAGTTTAGAGTTGTTGAGGAGAACCCTTTATTCAACAGGAGTAGAGTAAGTAAAGATACCGGTACATGTCTTCAAGGAGCCATGGTCAGATATCCAATCCAAGTAGGCCGGCAGACTTGGTTCACGTTCACAACATCAGTGACTAGCTTTTATTATCGCCCAGTTTGAAGTAGCACCCTTAAGATATCGGTACTTTCAAGGCAAACTAGCACTCGCTCTTTCCAGGCTTATGCTATACCTTTATGCTACATGTTGCTATGTGTTCCTTTGTGCAGCGTCTTTACAACAAGTCAATCCATGATGTAAATAATTAATAGATTGCCTGTTTCTGAAAGAGACACTGATAAGGTTCAGAGATTCGAACCAGTGCCGAAGTTTGTAGTAGTTTGTAGTCGTATTTATTTTTGTTTAATGAAGACAGGTTTGGCGGTATTTTGCTATATTTAATGACTGGTTAATGATTGGTTAGCAGAGTCAGACAAGTTTCTAGATTATAACCTCACAGAACGGTAAATATTCAAGCACCTCTTCAAGCACCAAATATATTACTTTAATGACAGGAAGGTTATCAGATTGACGATTATGTAGCATGCAGACCCTCGGATCTGCAGGAGGCTTTAGTGCTTGAGCTTTCACATGGACGTCTTGATAAATGACACCTGCCACCTCTGCAGGAAAATTGACACAAAGGAGATGGTGTCTGGTTCTCCTCATGTTCTCCTCTTACCTCGTAAGAATGCCCTCTCATTGGCCGTATAAAACTGTCTACTGTCGTCTCATTGGTCGTATGAAACACACAAACTGTCTACTGTCGTCTCATTGGCTGAATAAAGCACCCAAACTACTTCCTGCTGTGTCGGTGGCCAAAAAAAGCAACCAAACTGCTTACCATTGTTTTATTAGACAACAACTAAATGGCTTACTGCCTTCTAATTGGCCCACCCGGCATCCAAATGGCAGACTGCCATCTTATTGGCCAGATAACACACCCACCCAACCTTTGAATTTCCCCTGGGGATCAATAAATGATCAATCTATCAATCTATCTATCCTAACTGTATGCTGCTGTCTCATGGCAAATGTAAGGGGAAATTCTACGTTCACATTCTGTTTCTCTAAGTGCCATTTGTTGGCATGTGCCTTTTCCGTGAACCCCTTTGTTTTGTTTAAAAGCTGTAACTGAGCTCCTGTTCCCCAGGGGGGCACTTGAGCCCCAGGGGAAGGTCGAGAAGCCAGGGCTCCAAATGAGAGGGCACGGCTATGTCCTGTTTTATGACATCCGGACGAGGTTCATCGATAGTTTACCATCTGGTAACCAATACTAACATTTTTATTGGGGGGCAGAGCTATTCTCAGCATCCTGACAACACTGTATAAGAAGTAATTTTGTCAATGCTTTGGACAATCCTTGTGAAGCTCTTGGAGAGACTGGGTGAACTCCAATCTGAGGCCTCGGATGATTGTATGATTATTGATTTAGTTTGATGTTTGTTATATGTTTTTGTACCTTTATTACTTACATTTATTACACTAATTGTTATAAGTGCGGAAGGCTCTTTATTCCTACTCAGTTTATACAGAAACGATTGACGTTGGTCCAATATTCCCACCACACCATCTACAGCACCCAAACCGCTTTCTGTCTTATGGGACAAATAGAGGTTATGAGAAGTTCCTCCTCAAATAGAATGGCTACTACAGAACAGAATGTAAAAGAGTTCCATATCGATAATCTTATGCTAACACAAAAGCATGACTTCGACATAACACCACTTCCTTCAGATGTTGTCCTGACGCCCATGTAAGGCAACATCCACCTTTGGTGTGCTGGCCTGTTTATTGGCTGTCTAGGAAGAGGCTCCTGTGGGTCGTCAATCACTAAGAGGATTGGAGTGCTAGGGGGTGGAGCCAGCAGGTCTGAGCTGCTCCCGGAGATTAGCACCGTCTTCACACCTCTTAGACCAGAGATTTCACTGGTTCTTTATTTATAAAGGTGTTGTTTCGTTTGGGAAGGGTGATGGATAGCTATACCTGCCATATGTATTAAAGTGCATTAAAGTACATTTATAATAAAGTGAATGGAATATGTATATGAAATGTTGTCTTATTAGCTAATTTACAGTACTTGTGTTATGCTCCTAATTAAGAAATCTAACCTCCAAACTGATTCTATATGACTATCGATTCATCTTTACTTTTGGCCTTTAACTTTTCATCCCCTTAATGATAATAACAAAAAAAGAACGGCTAAATAATGGACAGACACAAATACATACAAACATACATGCATACCACATACATATGTACACACACACACACACCTACACACACACACACACACACACACACACACACACACACACACACACACACACACACACACACACACACACACACACACACACACACACACACACACACACACACACACACACACACACACACACACACATATATATATAAATAGATGTAGATTAGGCGAGTTTGAGTGAATCCAGATTAAATATTGCCCTAATTTTGACCAAACTGTGATCATCTCCCCAGGTTCTTCAGAAGTTGGGAAAAGCAGACGAGACCAAAGATGAACAGTTTGAGCAGGTCGTCGTCAACTTCAAGAGACAGGAGGTGAGATGAAAAACGATTCATTGTTGTTTATACATGACATATTACGATGAACACATGCATTGTAGTAACATATTCTGTAACTACTAACTACATATTCTTCAGTTTTCTCATACCTCTCTCTTCTTTCTCCCTCTCCCTCTCTCACTCTCTATTTTCTCTCTCTCTCTCTCTCTCTCTCTCTCTCTCTCTCTCTCTCTCTCTCTCTCTCTCTCTCTCTCTCTCTCTCTCTCTCTCTCTCTCTCTCTTTCTATATTTTTTTCTTTCTCCCAATGTACAGAAGTACTAAGTATCCTATTTGATATCTAGTTAGGAGGATCTTCTGTGCATTACGGCCAATCCTGCACATGTTTGTTCTTTCCAAGCAGAGAATAACAAAACCTGGAACAAAATGTTGCACAACCTAATATGGCTTCAGATTAATATAACGTGTGACAAAGATACACTTGTGTACAGTGTGTCAGCACGGACATTAATGTGATAAAAATATATGAAATATATAAAATATTAAAATTGCTGTATGCGTGTATGTAGCAGGTGTCCTTAAAGGTAAAACATGAGGGTTTAATTGGGTCGCAGAGGTATACAGAGAGAAACTGTGTGAAGCAGAAATTGTAGGGGGGGGGCTAAACTCATATGGTCATGTGATGAAGGAGGCGTAAACCCCCCCTCCTCTTTCCTCCCATCAGTCCGAAGGCTCCAGGCTGCAGAGAGAGATGAAGGCCTACATGGCTGCCATTAAAGGTAAACACACACACATACACACACACACGCACGCACGCACGCACGCACGCACGCACGCACGCACGCACGCACACACACACACACACACACACACACACACACACACACACACACACACACACACACACACACACACACACACACACACACACACATTTATGTACACATGCACATGCAAGCAATAATTCATGCATGCACGCACACAAAGGCACTGGCAGTGGCAAACGTACATTGGCATACGTCCATCCGCATACAAACACATGCATGCTGTGCACACACACACACACACACACACACACACACACACACAATTTGAACTGGGCATCATGAATTAGAACAGGTGGTCTAACAGCTGAAGGGTTCTGGTTTGAATCCCCTTTTCCTTGCTGTGCCCATGTGCCCTTTAGCAAGGCAGCCACTGTGTGTGTGTGTCTGTGTCTGTGTGTCTGTGTTTGTGTGCGTGAACGTGAATGTTTGTGCGTTTCTGTATGCGTGTGTGTGCACATGTTTGTTTGTTTGTGCTTGCTTGTATGTGTATGTGGTGTGTGTGTGTGTGTGGTGTTTGTGTGTGTGTGGTGTTTGTGGCGTGTGTGTGTTTGTGTGTGCTTATTAGGGCATAAAATGTAAAGCGCATATTTAACCCCAGTGATGCACTCTCCGTGTAGGTAGCGTCTCTTTAACACATGCCACCTAGCCTGTAGTTCCTTACCGCCTGATTAACCGGGAGGGACTCTGTCTGACCAATGGGCTGTGTGTGTTTCACAGGCATGCAGCAGGCGTCCATCAACCTATCAGAGTCTCTCCATGAGGTGTACGAGCCTGACTGGTATGGCAAAGACGATGTCATGGTCCTTGGTAAGGTCAGTCCAATCATATTCTGAACCCTGGTATCGCTGTGGTAACCCTAGCCAAGACACAATGGTTTTAGTTGAGTTCAACTTAACCCTGACTACATGGTGTTGAGTAACCTTAATCATGACTGTACGGTTTAAGAGGGGTTTTCAATTGAACCTAAATAGTTTGAGGTAATGCCATCAGTAACTGCTCATGATTTGCTAACAAGGGAAGATAAATGTATACTCGTGTGCTGCTCTCCTTGTAAACCGAACCTTACAGTAATCCTTGTACCGACACAATTCCATTTGATCTAAAGCTGTTGTTTGGAATCTTCCCCAACAGGACAGTGATGCATTGTGGGAAGATTTCCACAATAAGCTGGTGGATTCCACACTGCTCAACCTGGACGGCTACCTGACGCAGTTCCCTGACCTCAAGGTGAAGTCCCACACTCAGTCGCTCTCATTGAGTTGTAGGAGGGGAGTGTCTAGACTCTAGAGGACATTTCTAACACAGTAAGGCTTGAAGGGTCGGCTCTGACAGAAGCAGCTAGTGTATTGATGAGAGTGTAGGACTCCCGGCTGAGAGTTCTGGGTACGTTCACGGGGGTCTGATGTCAAATCATCACAGCTTGACAAAATAATGACAAATGCACCACTTTCCACTTTACTTTTTATATATAGGGACAGGGTTTCTAGTGAATTACATATTCTATCTAATTCCAGTCTCACTTAGTAAAAATATCGGTGTACACTAGCCGTTCATTTAGTTTGCTCTAAGAACCGTTGTGTTCACCTTGTGGATGTTTTGGGGTTGTCAACGCGTTGTTCTTCCTCTTTTTCATTCTCATTTTTATTTAACGATGAAAAGGAACACTTTGTACTTGGTGGCGTTCCCGCCACGAAAGGAAGGAAATGTTTTGTGTGACAAATCACACACGGCCGACTGTGTTCTCTGTGTTAAGGCGTTAAGTTGCTGGTCCACTGGTAGTGTCGTCCGCTGGATCAATGAATGTGATGGGTAACCAATGGGTTGGTGTCCAGACCAGGGTGGCCAAGAGGAGCAGGAAGCTGATCGACTACGACAGCGCTCGCCATCACATGGAGACGCTACAGGCGTCGGGGATGAAGAATGACCGCAAGATGGTGAAGGTGGGTCATCACCGCGTCGGCCCCGCCCACTTATTCGTACAGGACGCATCGTTACAAAGAGATGTTAAAAGACCCTTTGACGCCAGGGAGAAGGGCTTCATTTGAACTCGATTGAAGAGTCTTTTGTAGGACGTTGCTGGTGTCCTAATTAGTGAATTTTTTCACAAGGTTTGTGTCGTCATTAATTACTCTTAGTAGCGATTAGCACATTGAACAAGAGTTATTGTGTATCTTCTGATGAATGCTCTTTATATTTGAATGAAGCTGATAATGACCGAAATGAGTTAACCGTGTTGTAGATAGAGGCTTCTGTTTAACACTTGCTTGGTTTGTTTTCCTATTTTCCAGGCAGAAGAAGAGTTGAAAAAAGCTCAAAAGGTCTTTGATGAACTAAACGTTGGTCTCCAAGATGAACTGCCCACACTTTGGGACAGGTGAGTGTGTGTGTGAGTGTGTGTGTGTGTGTGTGTGTGTGTGTGTGTGTGTGTGTGTGTGTGTGTGTGTGTGTGTGTGTGTGTGTGTGTGTGTGTGTGTGTGTGTGTGTGTGTGTGTGTGTGTGTGTGTGTGTCTGTGTGTCTGTGTGTGTATGTGTATGTGTGTGTATGAGTTCCATGATTTTAAGAGGCAAACTGAAGTTCTTAGTTACAGTGAAAGTGGGTTGAATATATTGTGTAAAATTGTGTTAAATATACTGTAATATAATAATATAACCCCCATATAACTTACCTTACTGGTGCTAACAGTGTGTATTGATCTCTTTCTCTTATTCTGTCTCAGTCGCGTGGGGTTCTACGTGAACACGTTTAAGAACGTGACCAGCCTGGAGGCCAAGTTCCATCGGGAGATCTCTCTGGTGAGCACGCTAGGCACTGATCCAATCTGTTGATGAACGCAAACCATTATTGTATAAGGAAACTGGTCCTCATAGTCCAGGTCTCCAGATGAAAAGCCATAGAAACTGTATTGTGAGGTGCTCAGATTTCATTTGGTGGTAGCTGAACCCCTTAAGTGGCCGAGGGGAATCATGTATCAGTAAAAGTGTTGGATGGAGCCCATAGCCAAGAACAGCAGATATTCAGTTACGTGAATCTGTAAAAAACAGTTTAGAACAATGCTAAACCCTCTGCTTTTCAGAGTCTCCATAAGTATTGAACAACCAATGGTATTTAAAACGACCCTATGATAAAGCTACGAGTGCAAAACAAATGTAGCTGCTTCAAAAAGGTATGTCTTACATATTTGCTGTCCTCTGTGAATCTTGTAGCTCTGCAAGCAGCTTTATGAAGTGATGACGAAGCTTGGAGAGCAGCATTCAGACAAGATGTTCACCATCCAAGGAGCACCAAGGTTAGCTTCTCCCTAGCATGCTACAGGGAAGTGTCACTGGGATTTGCATTAGCATTACTATCTATATCATCCCTTTCCTATGGTTTACTATCATAACTTGATTTAAGTTTGTGTCTTTACCTACCGTAAGTTTTTAAAAACACGAGCTAACGTCATGAATTGACAAATCTTGTCAGAGTTTGTCAGAACATAATGAAAGGACATTCATTAATAATGTGTCAATATTTTAAATAGCTACTATATTAATAAATACATTCTAATGAAAGGGATTGTGTTACATGACTTGCTGTCTTTTATAGGCGTTCTTCTAACAGGCCGAAGCGGTAAGGTGGTTGTTAGTCTAGTTGTAAAGACACCGTCAGTTGAATGCTAGAAGATTCACTGGTTGGCTCTGTGAGTCGATGTTCCCCAAAACCAACTCGATTGGTCCAATTAATTGGTCTGTTTATGGCAATCATGTTATCAGAGGATTACCATAAACCAGATTGCTAGTTTGTCGGTGAATGTACTCATTCCGTCTTTGTCTCCCGGTTCGGTTCCACAATAGCAGTGACTGTTTATCCATTGGTCCCTCTTAAGCTAGTACCCCAACAGTTGACAAAGCAGCTCCATGAAGTCCTGTGTCGATTATTCTGTCAGCACGGGGAGCTGGGGCGACACTGGGGTTAACCTGTCGTCTCTGTGGTGGTCTCCAGTGACTCGGGACCGCTCCGTCTAGCCAGAACCCCGTCCCCGCCCGACGATGATGACGACAGCCCCCCGACCAGCCCGGAGACGGGAACCAACCACATGCTGATGCCCCACTCGCCCGGACCTCCGCGACCCAAATCCCCCATGCAGGTACTCCCCCAATGGAAACTAGTGTGGTGTTTAGGCAGAAAACAGGGGGGGGCATTGGATAAAACACATACCTGTAGTGTAGCAGCTGACCTTAGTTTTAAAGGTGACATATTATCCCACCAGGTGTGAGTGTGATTAGCCATAACAAGCCGTTTTGAAAACCGGCCTCTTTTCCGACAACCCAAGTGGGCGTGTCCAGCTCGATGTATGCTTGATAGATCAGTCTACCAGCCTATCCAGTGGACTGTAGCAAACGTTGCTCATCTATCCGTCATACATCTAGGTGGACACACCATCTTGTGAAGTCAGAAGACGCTGATTTTTCAAAACGGCTTGTAATGGCTAATCACACTCACACCTGCTGGAATAATATGCCACCTTTAAGATACGGTTTCTTCTATTAGTTCCAACCAAATGCTCATTGTTGTTCATCATATTTATCCAACATAAGCTTTCCTTAAATCTCCCTACTTTGGAGATCTCTCATTCTGGTTCTCTATTTCTGTTGTCTTAGTGCTATCACTTAATGTTCTCTCTTTCTAATCTATGATTTAATGTTCTATGGCTTTGAGTAATGTGTGTGTCGAGAGTTAGTAGCCTATTTAGATTAAGCAGCCTACCTAGAGTTAGTAGCCTACTTTGTCCTAGCCTACTGTCTGGACTCCAAAATTGAGATACGTCAGGCAATTGTCCATAGGATGTATGAGATTAAGGCAGCAGTATCGTTGTTTGGTCACTGGTCTATGCAATGTTTTGTTTTTGCTGTTATCAGACATATTTTCTTTGCGGCTAATGTTAGCCTGTTGCCTTTTTAACGCTTTTTTGCTGCAAACTATTGTCTTTAATTGGTGAGTGGATATGTAAACTATTCAGTCTTGTGCGTAGAAAATTGAGCATAGCAAAGTGTATAGCCAGCTATCACTTTGTAATTTAATTTAAACGTTTGGTTTTCCTTTCCTTCTAGACGTTTACTATGTTCAAATGTATTTGTGAAGATATAGTAGACATATCTATTGTTGTTGTGAACTACAAAATCATTACCATTTCCTCAAGTTACATGCTTGAGGCCCATTCATTTCTCGGTGTCTCTTCGTAGCATGTTTTCCTTGTTCTCATTATTCCTCTGTCTCTCTCCATCTTCCTCATTTGTGTTTTTACCATGGTAAGTGACATTCTTCCTTGGTGCTAGCACTCTTCCCTTCGTAGCTGTTGTAAACCAGTAATAGACGCATTCTCCCCATTCATTGTATCTCTTTGTCGCTATTATGATGTTTTTATGTCGATGTGGTGCACCGTCAACATGATCAAAATGATAGTCATTCATAATGTTACTCTTCACAATGTTGAAATCTGCACTTCTGAGCAGACTTAACAGTCCAGTCCAGATAGATTGATAGGTAGATAGCTTGATAGATGGGTGTATGGATGGATAGACAGACGTACAGACAGTCAGACAGACAGACAGACAGACAGACAGACAGACAGACAGACAGACAGACAGACAGACAGACAGACAGACAGAGACAGACAGACAGACAGACAGACAGACAGACAGACAGACAGACAGACAGACAGACAGACAGACACAGACAGACAGACAGACAGACAGACAGACAGACAGACAGACAGACAGACAGACAGACAGACAGACAGACAGACAGACAGATAGTTTCCCCGAGGGGGAAATTGTAACAGCAGCAGCGAATAAAATAAAGAATCAACATTAATAGACAGGTAATATTAAAATGAATACAAATGAAAGTCTAGGAGAGGTGTCTCATCCGCGGTTCAGTCGCTAACTGGTAACACATTGTATTTGACTCCTCCCCCCCCAGCCGAGAAAGGGTCCCCCGGTGCCTCCTCCCCCCAAGGCCACGCCCACCCGGGAGGTGGCCCAGGAGCAGATCATCGACCTGTTTGGAGGGGACTTCCTACCAGCACCCACGCCCTCACAGGTACGACCTGTCAGCGGAGAACTGCTAATCGGTACCACGGTACCAAGCAAGGTCTCCCAGGGTGTTAGCGTTAAAACACAACACAGCCTCTTTGCTACTCTCCATTTTATAAGCACTAAGTGTGAAGTAACATAATGAAGGAACTTGGTTTAACAAATACAACTTACAGGTAGGACCGCTAGTCGATGCTGCCCTCTAGTGGACAGTGAGTTAAACGATTTCAGACAAATTACACAGAGGTATTTCAAGGAGGGGTTGGGATCAACTGTGTGATTTTAAACAAGTATTACCACTCAAATAGTAGCACTACAGTATCAGTTACTAGGCTGGTGCTGGCCACCTTGAGACAGCCTGTATGAGGACGGTTTGAGCGGTTATAGTATCAATCTGCTGGTCATCTGAAACCCGGTACACACATAGCTCGGATCACTATCATATACATTTAACTGTTGATGTATATTGTATGTTCATAATCCATACAGTGTGTTGTGCATCCAATATCAAGTCTGTGTAGCGTATCAGTATGTCTGACAGTTTTCTCTCAGGAGTCAGGTTCAACCTCTATGGTGCGTCTCATCTCTGTTATTGAAAATAATCTATAAATACACACAAACACGCACAAACACATTTTTTAGGACTTATTAGAGGGAATTATAGAGCATAACATAGTTACGGATTAGCTTGTGATGTGGTTAGCGAACATGATGTGGTTAGCGGCGTGCTAACGTCTCTGATGCGCGTGTTCTCTCACGACAGCCCAATGAGCGACCCGGAGAGTCACTCATGGATCTGGACTTTGATGCCTTCCAGCCGGACGACAGCGTGTCGCCCATACCTCAGGTTCTTGCTCTGACAAAGCTTCCGATCTAAATTCTAGGTTTCCAAAAATGTGTTTTCAGATGAGAGTCCAAGGATGCAGAGGGATGGGTTATCCCCATGGTTCTGAGCCACTCTACTTTGTGATACTTTCCTTTATAGATCACATTGTCGTTCTGTAGGAGTGTTATAAAGAGCGATGTTGTTTATGAAATGTGCCACACTCCGTGTTGCTGGCGCTGCCATCATCACCACATAATACAATACGATAGGATGCAATAAACACTATCAATCCCTGAAAGGGAAATTAGATGCTACCACATATATGCACGCAGGACATCGAAAACAGGCATAGTAAGAGAAGATGTGCTTTGTAAATCCCAGATGGGACATTCTGGAACCCTTGACAGTTGGGAGACCACAATCACACACACACACACACACACACACACACACACACACACACACACACACACACACACACACACACACACACACACACACACACACACACACACACACACACACACACACACACACACACACACACAAATGCAACAGTTAAGAGCAGTCAGTAGGAAATCTGCAACTGTTGCTAGGAAACAGTGGGAGATTCTAACAGAAGGAAGGGAAATTATAGAGCGCTGTTCTTCTCATCTTATTAAGGATGCAGTTAATTAGTCTGTTCGTCAGCTGTGTAATTGACGAGACCTGATTTCCTGTTCCTGTTTCTGAGGAGTTTCAATAAACCATACATCTGGTCACCACCAGACCAAATTAGCCTCTATCAGCAAAACCACTGAGTTTGGATTGAGGATGGGGGGGGGGTAATGCACTTATATTTCATTTGAAAAGGGATGTACGGCTTACACTTTATTTATTAAAAGTTAAATAAATAGTAATGATTGGATTTTACGCCTAAATAAGATATCCACATGCCTTAACCTTATCTCACCAGCAGATGATTTGACTGATTAAAAAGTTTGTGGTCTACAGTTACAGTTTAGCTAGCTAGCCTATCAATCTATCAATTGATGTTTTAACATCGTCATTATCAATATGTTTCCCCCCCTGCAGACGGCTGTCCCTTGGGATATGTGGTCGGTGAGTCACCGTTGACATTTATTCTACCCACAAACCAGTTTTAATTTCACGCAGAGAATTCAGCCCTAGATATATGTGTGGTTTTTGAGCTAGTTATAGCAAGCTATTTGTACTAAAATACTTTTTTTCGTTTCTTTCAGGGAAGTGCTCAACCAGCACAACCTGTAAGTGGTCACTCACAATTGTCGCACAAAACATTCTTCACAAAGAACACTCCTCATTTTTATTTCTCATTCGATGTAATCACAGTGTATGTATATAACCATGGTGATGGTATGCTAATCATCTCTGTTTGTTTACGATGCAACTATCTAGATATACACCTGCACACCAACTTCATCAGCCAAAGGACACTATTCACGTTTTCATTTTGGTCCGATGGGCTCACAGCTTTGTTCTGCTTTTGGATCGTAGACTTGTGTTTCAGAAGCCTGTAATCCTCATTGCAGGCCCAATGTCAAACTACTTTCGTCGTCAAATTCAATCCAAAAGCAGAAGAAAGGCTTTATTGCCCCCAGTTCAGTTTAAATGTCACGTAATTCAACTTAGTCACTTCTCATCACCCATACATGCATCTGATAGTGGAGGAGGGGCTGAGGTAGAGGAGGAGGGGCGGGGCTGACACAGGGGCTGCTAGCGGCGATGGGCGGAGCCTACAGCAACATATTGTCCAACTTATAACCCTTTTAATTCCCCCAACCCCAACCCCCCCGCTCCCACACACATACACACACACAAACACACACACACCCTCCCCAACGCAGGCGGCCGACAGCGGCTTTGGCTTCGTGGCGGACTGGTCAGCTGACTTTGGCGGCGCCGGCGCTAACGGAGACGGCCCTGTGGCCCCGGCGGGAGCAGAGAGCGCTGGGTGGCCCGCGGCCGAGGCCTCCCCGGCGGCCTGGCCCGCGGCCGAGGCCCCCCCGCCCCCAGGGCCCGATGACGCCCAGGCCTGGCCCGCGGCCAAGGCCCCCCCGCCCCCAGGGCCCGATGACGCCCAGGCCTGGCACGCCGGGGGCGGTTGGGCGGAGCAGGAGCCGGAGGACACTGCCGCCGCAACCCCTCCACCAGCAGCAGCAGCAGAAGAAGCTCCACCAGCAGCAGCAGCAGAAGAAGCTCCACCAGCAGCAGCAGCAGCAGAAGCTCCACCCCCAGCAGAAGCTCCACCCCCAGCAGAAGCTCCACTGCAGCCCGTGGAGACCGCCGCAAGCCCGACGTCGGCCGCTCCCGTTGAGGTTAGCGGCCCGGCCCCTGACCCCATCACTAACCCCGGCTTTGATTTCCCCGCAATAGGGGGTGACGTAGCACGACCGCAGGGGGGAGGTCCCACGCACCCAACCGGTGCTGAGGAAGAGGAGGGAGAGGAGCAGGGAGAGGAGGAGTGGGAGGAGGAGGAGGAGGAGGAGCTAGTGGCCAGGGCAGCAGGTGGAGGTCCGACAGGGGGGGAGGCGGGGCGGGCGATGGAGGACAGGAGGAAGTCTACCCCGGGGCTGATCATCACCAACGAGCACGGGGAGGAGATCGAGGACCGCACGGAGGGCGGGGGGGCGTACGGCTGGGGCGGCCCCTGCTCCTCGGAGGACTCCGGCTCCGAGTACGGGACGTCCGAGGAGTGGGGGGGCGGAGGCCAGGAAGAGGGGGGGTGGGCCGGTGGCGACGCCGACGAGTACACCCCAAAGGGGTCCCACGGGGGCTGGGAGGCGGACGACGACGGGTTCGTAGCGGACGGCTTCGCGGCTGACTGGTCCCAGACCCCCGGGGGCCCCACGGAGTACCAGGGTCCTGACCCGTCAGCCCAGGGGCCGGGTGGGGGCGCGGGGATGGCTCCGTCGACGGAGTCCCCCGCCGCTGGGGGATTCACCTCCGACCTCTTCGCCGACACGCCCGGCGGAGGATTCGACGCTGATCCTTTCGGCGGCTTCCAGCGAGACCCCTTCGCTCAGGAGACCGGGGGATTCCCGTCGGACCCCTTCGCCGAAACCCAGGGAGGAGACGCGCTGGGGCCAGGGCCGGGGGCGTCCCCTCCTACGAGCGGACCCCCGGGGAGGTCAGGCCTCTCGGTCACCTTCGCCGACCCAGAGCCTGGGGCCGGCGGGGGAGACCCCGCGGCCCGGAGCGATCCGTTCGGTCCGTCCCCCGCAGGCGACGCGTTCCTGGCCGATTTCAACTCCGACCCCTTCGGCGAAGGAGGAGGGGGAGGAGGGGGGGGCGGGGGCGCTGGGTGGGACAGTGACCCCTTTGCCGAGGGATTCAAAGCCTCCTTCCCGGACGCCGGCGGGGCTGACGGCGTTGGCGCGGGGGGCTGGCAGGAGGTGGGCGCCGGGGGCGTCGGTGAGGATGAGGATGACTTTGGTGAGTGCGGCGACACCTTCCTCCCAGAATCCTCGGGCGGCCCGGACGCCGCCGCCTATGTGGTCGTCCCACGGCCGCACAGAGAGCCGGAGAGCTCGGACATGTCCGAAGACGAGGCCGCCAACAAGCGCTATGGGAGGTTGTACCAAGATATAGAAACAGAGAAGGACGAGGTACTTCAACCGAAACCCAAACCCCCGTCTGTTTGTGGCAGCCTAGCAGAGAGACTAGCGCTCCTAGACCCGAGGACTCCGATAGAGAACCCCCTGCCTTTGTTCCCGGGCCACCGAAGCCTAAAGAATGAAGACATTTGGTGCGCCCCCCCTCAGTCCTGCCTGGACCCTAGACTCAGACACCCCAACCCCAAATCCCTCCCTGGCCTCCCCCCCCAACATCCCCTCAATCTCCCCGACTGCTTGCTCTTTCTCTCTCTCTGTCTCTCTCTCTCTCTCTGTCTCTCTACCTCTCTCTGTCTCTGTCTCTCTCTGTCTCTGTCTCTCTCTCTCTCTCTCTGTCTCTCTACCTCTCTCTGTCTCTGTCTCTGTCTCTCTCTCTCTCTCTGTCTCTCTACCTCTCTCTGTCTCTGTCTCTCTCTGTCTCTGTCTCTCTCTGTCTCTCTCTCTCTCTCTATCTCTCTCTATCTCTCTCTCTCTCTCTCTCTCTCTCTCTCTCTCTCTCTCTCTCTCTCTCTCTCTCTCTCTCTCTCTCTCTCTCTCTCTCTCTCTACCTCTCTACCTCTCTCTCTCCCTATCGCTCTGCTTGTCCATTGGTCCATCCCACACATTTTGCATTTGCATCCGATTTCAATTCCAATGTCACCACGCATCTCCCAACTGTTGTTTGTGTGGGCGAGCTATTAACTTGTGTTTCTGGTTTGATTTAGGGGACCAATGCTTTTAATGGATTTGCTCAGGTAACTAAGACTCGCTAGAAAACCAGGGATCCATTTTTTTAATTCTTTGGCTATACTGAGTACAAACATAATCCTAATTAATAATATTACGTTGTATCGTAAAGGATAATTCCAGTACTTCCAGTAATATATTTTAAACTGAACTAAAAGAATAACTTTATTTCAAACTTCAAAATTCACTTTTTTCTGATACCTCTATATGATGCTTTTAAACATGATTGAAAACAACAAATATATACTTGTATAACGATTGGAAGCAAACACGAAAATGTGTTTGAAACATTAATACTAAATACTAAACGATATTGCACTAACTGTATAATCACATCATCAGCCCCTTACTAACATGCATGGTATATTATTCCCAGCTTGTGTTTCTGCCCGTAATATTCTGTCTTTACATATTCTGTTTTCACCATTCATCCTGAAGGAGGAAGCTGGATCCTCGTTCTTTGCAGACTTTGATAACATGGTGAGTCTACCGTTGATTACTTCAAGTTAAAGAGACATGTATAAGGTCATATGTGTCAAACCTGTATCAGTCTAACATTTTCTCTTTGGGTCAAATTTGAACTCTGCAGGACAAACGTTTAAAACAATCCTTGTCATCTTTTTTTAGCTCTGTAACTCTGTGAGTGAAAATCAAACATTTAATATAACCATCTCGAAATGGACTTGCTTATTTCCCTGTAGATTGTTGAAGTTGTTACATTTTTTTCACCCGTTATTTGTTAATTTGATGCGATTTGATGTCAGGATGTCAGGAACCTTTCTTTACTCTGTGAAAGTTAACCTGAGGATTCATTCAGGCTTGAAGCATTACCCGCGCTTTTACTTTGATAACCTAAACTAACGTAAAAAAGAAACGTCACTAAATCACCGGCCCGCTTCACGGCGCACAACACAATAAAGCAATAAAGTCTGGTTTAACCGACACCTTCCCTTGGCTGTGGGGTACAAGAAGGACAGCGGGGACGCGGTCAAAAGCCCCCTCACCACCAACACAGCAGCCCCATCGGTCGATGAAGCCGCCGAAGCGCCCGCCGCGACGGGGTTGGCGAACGAGGAGGACGAGCTGCTGGTGGAGGCTGCCTCCCCATTGGAGGCTGAGGCAGAGGGGGCGGAGGCAGCGGGCGACGTGCCGGAAGATGTCACCGCAGCAACGGCAGAAGAACCGGTGGATCGATCCAGCGCCGAGGCCCAGGCGGAGGAGGTTGACGCCAGCCCGACGGAGGCAGTGGTGGTGGAGGAGGTGAAGGGGGAGGTGAAGGAAGAAGTGACAGAGGAGGTGAAGGACGAGGTGAAGGAAGTAGTGACAGCGGAGGTGAAGGAGGAGGTGAAGGAGGTCACCCCCACAAGTCCAAAGGAAGAGGAGAAGCTGGCTGTGAGTGGGATGAGTTGTCAATTCTGTTCACCTGCTCCTCCCCGCTGATGCCCTGTCACCCATGCTGTCACGTTAACGTTCATCGCCGTGACGATCAGCTTTATTTAAACTTTCACGTCATCAGCTTGATTTCCGTCATCAAACTCATCGCCGTCATTTCCATCATCCCCATCATCTTTGCAGTCATATTGTTCCTCATCTCCCTCATCATCATCTTCATCATCATCATCATCATCATCATCATCATCATCATCATCATCATCATCATCACCATCATTGCTATAAACCTTCCTTATCATTCATCCATGGTTTTCTTTTGTGTAAGGATTTTAAGATGTCCAAGTTTTGGTGCTCATAATCATCATCCATTTTATTGGATACTGTTCAAGCTAAATCCTAATTGGTGGAAGATTCATCATCCAATAATGTATCCAAAAAATACAATTTAATACAAAAATAACAAATCTACAAATGCAAACATTTTCTTGCTGATTTCAACACGTTTCCTATCATTCCACCATGAATGAAACCGTGTAAGGATTGTGTCCACTACTAATATGATGCTGTGTTTCCAGTCCCCAGTGTCTGCTCCTGTGGAGGTGGCTGTCCCAGAGCCAGACATTATACAGGTACGTCTCCCACACCTGATGGCATTAAGTTGAACTCTCTTGGATTTAGGGTAAAGGCTATTTTTGGTAAAAGACTACTGCAAAGTTTTAACCTACGTTTATTCAGTTGTGTGAACTCTTGGTTAACTTCATTTAGATCCAGTTGTGTTGATACGTTTTACTCCTTATTTAATATTTTATGATAGACTTTTTAAGTCCATTTAATGCAATTAACGGGATACCAAATTTAAATAGAAACACATATAACAACTTTTCAGCATAACCCATTTTTCACAAATAATATTTTCCACAATCTCGATTATACTACTACTACTATTTATTCATTTTAGAAATGTCTTTCTAGTTCATTTTAAATGCATGGCATTAAGGATGGATTAGGCACAGGTAGCCATCATAAAGATGCCCACAGGCTGAAGAAATGGGCCATTGAACCCAGAACCTTCTTCATCTTGAATCCTGACCCCATGCGGTTTCTAAACTGTCCACTGCTTTGTCCCGTTATGTAGATCCCCACTGCCGAGGAGGACAAGATGACTTCATCCAGCGAAACAGACCCTCTGGTACAATAACAACACACTGTGTACCAGTGGTGTATGATAATGAGTTACTAATGCATTGTCTAGCTCTTCATCGCGTTTGGGGAATGTATCACGGCGTGGAGGCTAACTCCTCCCTTTAAGATGATGAACGTTTGCCTTGTGTGTAGGAATCTGCCACGACCCCAGAGGAGCGGAGAGAGAGCCCCATCGAGGACAGCTCGGTAAGCCCTCCTCATGTCTGATCCTCACCTTACATCTGGCCCAGCATCACGGACCAATAGAAACAAAAGACTCGGTGTACAGTCGCTGATGTTTGTTACTGCTGTCTGTACCGTCACCAAACAAACCCTGTGTCCAACATTCAGCATATAGTCGAGGTTAATCTATTGCTTCAATACATTTGAAAAATACACGTTTGTAGAGAAGATTCCTTAGGTACAATCCTTTAAAGTGTGGAACACACTGGCCCAACCGTTGGCCATCTGAAACATTTGGGGAGACTCAGACGAGTTCGGGAACAAATCTGTTGTGTGTGTGTGTGTGTGGGATGCTTTTGGAACCGCGCGGACGGTGTCCGGTCCGATTCAACATTCCAAGTCTGAGAGTGTTGGCGGGTGATGATTGGAGACTCTGATTGGTTGTTTGCTGCTAGTTGTGTGCTGCTAGCAAACAATCTGCAAATCAGCGCGGTGTGGGAGGGGCAGAATAGCGCCACGAGACTAGCGCAACCCGATGTTAAGGAGACTTATTACACCTCGCGCAAGAGCAGTACGTACTGTGTAGTTGGCAGTAGTCTTCGCGGTATCTTCCAATGCAACTCTTCTACAGGTCAGTCGAGAGACAACGGAGTGGTCGGAAGAAGGCAGTTGGCCGTTGGTTTGAGTCTGCGCTGTGTGTGTGCCCCTTAAGTGTAACAGGAACACTGTTGAGTGCAGATGTGTCCGTTTGTAAGCATAAAAAAGAATCACATACTAAGTATACATAAGTATGAATGTCTGTGTTTGTTTTTATCGCCTAGAAAACGATGCCTATCCCTTCCGTGGTGATTGAACCCGCGTCCAGTAACGAGGGTGATGACGACCGCGACGTGGACATCATTTCCCCCGTCGCCGCCATCAGTGACAACGGCGTCATGGCGACAGAAGCCAAGGTGTCCGGAGCCGCCGCTGGTGGCCATGGGCTCCCCGACGGCTTCCTCTACAAGGTGAGAACCACGGTCCAGAACCTTCTAGAACTTTACAAAACCCTGCTAGAACTCTCCAGACCCTTATCATATCATACTATCAAACTACAGAACCTTTAAGTACTCATAGAACCTCCTTCATTTTTGAATGGGCATAAACATCCAACTACATGGCCAACAGGTGGAGACGATGCACGACTTTGAGGCGGCAAACTGTGATGAGCTGGAACTGAAAAGGGGGGATATGGTCCTGGTGGTGCCCACAGCCTTACTGGAGGACCAGGTCAGTAACACATGTTGGCAAAGGAACATAGCTCTGAATGTTACACAACTCTAGATTATTTTGAGATTTTGTGAAACAATAAGTGATTTTATGTTGTGGTCTGGGACATGGTTACAGTGGTCCGACAAAATGATAAGTCAAATCGTCACAGACCAACCAATTCTATATCTGACGTTAACCAATCTATGAAACAATAATGTATCAATGACATTCTAACGGCCCAGTGACGACCTTGGAGCGCTACCGTCCCTGATCCAGCTGTGGTGTGTGTGTGTGTGTGTGTGTGTGTGTGTGTGTGTGTGTGTGTGTGTGTGTGTGTGTGTGTGTGTGTGTGTGTGTGTGTGTGTGTGTGTGTGTGTGTGTGTGTGTGTGTGTGTGTGTGTGTGTTGTTCTGTAGGATGCCGGCTGGCTAACAGGGTTCAAGGAGAGCGACTGGAAGACGCTCGGGACTGCTGCCCCTCGAGGACTTTTCCCCGAGAACTTCACACAGCGGGTGGACTAAAAAGGGGGAACAAATAAAAAAGGGATCCCCCGGGAGTGGGAGAGGAGCGACCGGGAGGGAGAGGAACGCATGACCATGCTTCCCAGTCTTAAAACATGTAGCTGTGTTCTGAACCCCACTCGTACCACCGGTACGCAGCAGGGGGAAAATAACAACAGGTGAATCATCGCGGAAAAAATGTAACTTTAACCTCCGAGAAAAACCATACAGCAGTATAAGAAACACTAGTGTATACTCCAAGTTAGCAAAGTAAAACAAAAACGACACAAGCATGACGTGATTAATAGGTCGATCCCTCCTTTTGAATCCGAGAAATGTGTTTGTGTGTATGTTGGAGAAATATGTAAGAAGTGATGTGCGTGTGTGTGTGTGGTTGTGTTTGTTTGGGAGCATGGGGACCACTACACCACCCAACCCCACCCCGACCCCCGACCCCCGACCCCCCCCCTCTCCCATCTGTTACCAGATAAAGAAACCGTGGAAGATGTCGTCCTGATTGCTAACGTGACCTTCTCCTCTTCCGCTCAGAGTGTCTTGTTATTGGTTGCGACGGAGCAGCCCAGCAGTCCGTATCGATGTGATCTCTCTTTAACCCTTTTCACCTGAGTGTTTACATGAGGCATTTCAATGTTTCTTTGAATAAAACCGTTGTTACGTTGTTACCCAGCAGCCGTTGTTAGTGTAACGTTGTCGTGGAAGCGCCGCCGGGATGCGGCAGTTGGTCGATGACTCGGGCGCTTGATGCGTGGAATGGTGCGTCGGCCGTCATTGAGGTTTATGTTTTGCGGTGCTTTTGCCAAAATGAATTGACAATAACTATTTGGTCATCTGAGCATGTGCGTTTAAACATGCAAAGGATATATCTCACTCTTGAAAAAGTAATAAAAGCGTATCTTCCTGGTATTAAATGAATCGTTGTATATCTTTTGAACCCGTCCCTATTTTTCCTCCTGAATAGATGTTTATATCATTTCAAGAGATCTGCATAAGATAAACTCTGTGCTCATATAAATGTACCTTTCTATATTTGAGTTTGTGTTCACAGGTACACGATGTTGGAGTGAAAAATAAACTGATATGCAGCTATGTGTTAAATTGTTGGACTTCTCACAGTTGGGACTTTACATATATCCGCAGTCCAACTGTGCAGTAGATCAATGAGTATGACGTCACTTCCTCTTGTGCTACTGTAACCCCCTTTCCATTGATTTTTTGTGATGTACATACCTTGATTATTTACCTAAAGGCAAATAAAGATTAAATCACATGTTCAAGTTATTATTTTCTATGCTAAATAATATATTATCAGCTAAATCGTTTTAGAAAAGCAATTTGCTAATAGGCATCTTATAATCGTTGCTTGTTGAACATCCTCATTGATTTAACAGGTGAAACGGATGTAATGAGTTCAATGAGATCAATCTGATTCGAATATTGCAATTGAAATATTGAATTGTCATTTCAATTTTTATTTCATTGGGGTCAATGCTTCATTATATATATATATATATATATATAGCCTATATATATATATTTTTTTTTTAAATCATGGCTCAAATTTTATTAGAAAAACTCTTGAACGTCAATTCTGCGCATCATTGTTTGTTTAGTGCCACCATGTGGTTAACTAATAGAATTACAGTAAGTATACACTTTATGACCATGAACCTAAATGCACAGAAGGTGAAGCAGATCAGAGGTTACTAAAGAAACAAGAAAAGTGAAAGCTAGATGAAGCCTAGGATATATGATTGTTTATCATGCTTGATTTGTGATTGTGTTTATTTAAAGTCTAACCCTATAACCCAAAGGGTTAGTAATGGGGTTCGATACCTGTAAAGATTATTCAAACTTACGTTCGTACTGTTCTGGTAGTACAGATACGGTGAGTGACCGGCTTGGACCCAGACCGTTCGAGAGCTGACGATAAACCACCTGAGAAGATGTTTAACAACCGCCATGCATGTAACCTATGTAGAACGGTTTCAACACGTTGAACGGATATTTATATTGAAAAGGGGACTCGTTTACTGCCACCCTGGGCCTGTGGGCTCATTGTAGGATTATATTACACTCACATGTGCCCAGCCTTAGTGCTCGTTACTTCTATACATGGCACCTAGGTTTGGAAAACTTTTGTGTTACAGTTGTGGAAACTCCATAACATTGAGTTATGGTACTAGAGCCAAGGTCGTAGCATAGCGAGGGTTAACATCATCACAGGTTTAGTGAAAACTTCACAGCAGCTATCAACAATAAACTCTTAATTAAAATCGATTTAATAGCAAAGGTAAAGTCCAGTCGAAAATATTGTTTGCTGAATGATAATAAAGTTATGATTAGAAAATAAGTAGCAATCATAGGGTTTAGTTGTTGCAGAGTTTACCTCCGGCCACTAGGGAATAGTGTTGTATTGCAGACCACAGACCGGCTGAGATGGCGGTCTACCTTGTTGTGTTCGCTGGCATTGCAAGAAAGAAAAAAAAACATAAGGGGTAACTGTTGTTTTCTATTGGTCGTCATGAAAAAAAACATAAGGGGTAACACTGTTGTTTCTATTGGTCGTCATGAAAAAAAACATAAGGGTAACACTGTTGTTTTTTATTGGTCTTCATGAAAAACAACATAAGGGGTAACACTGTTGTTTTTATTGGTCGTCGAGAAAAAAACATAAGGGGTAACACTGTCGATATTTATCAAATAAAACACAGGGGGTGACACCGTTGTTTCTCTTTGGTCTTCATGAAAAAAAACACAAGGGGTAACACTGTCGTTTTTTATTGGTCGTCATGAAAAAAAACATAAAGGGTAACACTGTTGTCTTTGTCAAATAAAATATAAGGGGTCACAGTGTTGTTTTTTATTGGTCGTCATGAAAAAAAACATAAGGGAAATAATAGAAATACACACATACATTTTAATGTCATGTATATCCTCTTTATTGATGATTGATTATTGTGTATTGTCATCGCCTCAGTGGTGCAGTGGAGTGCACTCTGCCTAACCCACTGGCGACCGCGCCTCAATTTCTGTGGAAAACACAATATCTTTCATTTGAAACGTAATGCTATCATGTCATATATAACTACAGACATATTTAAATTATAAATCTCAGTGGGAAGTGGAGAGTGCTGTGAGCTATCCCCCTGGAGACTGGGGTTCAAGTCCGCTTGATGTCCTCTGTTGGAAGACTCTTATCTCTATTTCATGCGAATTATAAAGTCAAGTATAACCATTGTGGTGACTTTAATCGGTGTCTTGATGGTGCATTGATAAGTTACGGAGGTTAATACTCTAAACAGCTCAGGTTCGGATCCCTGCAAAAATGTTGACAGGGGTCAACTGTCGTATTTTATTGGTCAACATGGAAAAAACATGAGGGGTAACTGTCGTTTTTTATCGGCCGTCATGAAATAAAACATAGGGGGTAACACTGTTGTTTTTCTTTTGTCGTCATGAAAAAAAACAAAAGGGGTAACACTGTCGTTATTTATTGGTCGTCATGAAAAAAAACATAAGGGGTAACACTGTTGTTTTTTTATTGGTCGTCATGAAAAAAAACATAAGGCTAACACTGTTGTTTTTTATTGGTCTTCATGAAAAACAACATAAGGGGTAACACTGTTGTCTTTGTCAAACAAAATATAAGTCGTTTTTTATTGGTCGTCATGTTGTTTTCTATTGGTCGTCATGAAAAAAAACATAAGGGAAATAATAGAAATACACACATACATTTTAATGTCATGTATATCCTCTTTATTGATGATTGATAATTATGTTTTGTCATCGCCTCAGTGGTGCAGTGGAGTGCACTCTGCCTCGCCCACTGGAGACCGCGGCTCAATATCTGAGGAAAACACAATATCGTTAATTTTAAACGTAATGCTATCATGTCTATTGCACTGTCATATATAACCTCAGACATAAATAAATTACAAATCTCAGTGGGAAGTGAAGAGTGCTGTGAGCTCACCCCCTGGAGACCGGGGTTCACGTCCGGTTGATGTCCTCTGTTGGAAGTCTCGTATTTCTATTTCATGCGAATTATAAAGTCAAGTATAACCATTGTGATGAATATTTTCGTTGTCTTGATGGTGCATTGATAAGTTCGCAGGTTAACACTCTAAACAGCTCGGGTTCGGATCCCCGCAAAAACGTAGACAGGGGTACCACTGTTGTTTTTTATTGGTCAACATGGAAAAAACATGAGGGGTAACACTGTCGATATTTATCAAATAAAACATAGGGGGTGACAACGTTGTTTTTCTTTGGTCGTCATGAAAAAAAACACAAGGGGTAACACTGTCGTTTTTTATTGGTCTTCATGAAAAAAAACATAAGGGACAACACTGTCGTTTTCTATCGGTCGTCATGAAAAAAAACATAAGGGGTAACACTGTCGTTTTTTATTGGTCGTCATGGAAAAAAACATAAGGGGTAACACTAGGTGCGTTTCCATCCCCCTAATTGAATGCAAACTTTGAAGTATTGAATCAGTAAACGTTGATGGAAACACCAAAATTCGCATCAAAATCCTCTAATTCGCAAAAAAGTTTATCCGCTCGCTTGAGGTGGTTTTTGAGAAATGCGAAACAGAGTAAATTCGCAAAATGGGAGATGGAAACACATTTTGCGAATCAGCTGTGACGTAGCGAACTTTGAACACACAGGACTGACAGTCTTTCCGATTTCCGCATAACCACCGGCCATAGCAACCCTGCCGACATCAACGTGTAACGTCATCACCCTATTCCGCTCCAACCACTTGATCGAAACGCACCTAATTCAAATTACTTTTTTGCGAACTTTCTAAAGATTCGCATCACCTTTTAGATGGAAACGCAGCTACTGTTGTCTTTGTCAAATAAAATATAAGGGGTAACACTGTCGTATTTTATTGGTCGTCATGAAAAAAAACATATTTGAAAATAAATAAATAATTGTCCTTGTCAAATGAAATATAAGGGGTAACACTGTTGTTTTTCATCAGTCATCATGGGAAAAAAACATAAGGGGTAACACTGTTGTTTTTTATTGGGCGTCATGAAAAAAAACATTTGAAAATGAATAAATAATTGTCCTTGTCAAATAAAATATAATGGGTAACACGCACACACACACACACACACACACACACACACACACACACACACACACACACACACACACACACACACACACACACACACACACACACACACACACACACACACACACACACACACACACACACACACACACACACACACAATCAGATGGATCCGACCGGGATTTCCGTTTGCGATGGGTTTCCTCCATCAGCGAATAGGCCCCCATCTTTGTTATACTTTTAAAATGTTCCTATATAGCCTATTTTATAGCTTACACACTGATATTTTAAAGCAGGAATGCGAAATGCATCCTGGGATATTTAACGGTCCCAAGTCCACACCATGGACATATTGGGCTAGCCCCACCATGAAGCAAAATAATCTCCGTTCACTTCAACAGAGAAACACTTTCAATGTTTCAAGTCCAATACACATTGCATTGGGCTGGTGGGGCTAGAGCCCCTCTTGCCCCTCCAGACGAACTCAGCCGGAAGAAGCAAGCCAGGGTCGACTAAAAATTAAATAAAAGCGCCGAAATTGTTATTTTATAGTACTTTCTGGGGAGATTATTTTTTAAATATATATATATATATATATATATATATATATATAAAAATATATATATTATATTTTTGATAGATAGATATTTTTTCATTTAATTTTCTTTTCTTTTTTTCTTGTGAGAATAGCGACTTGCCCCTAATGACCAGCCGACCAGCCGTTGGTCCTCCGACAACGGAAACTCTGCTATGAACCGGCCTAACTTTCACCGTCAACACCGAACCCCTTCTTCTTCGCACGGCTGTCAACTTCCGGAACATTCGCTAGTTAGATTTTCTCAAACAGCAGTTTCAAGTACGGGTAGCATAGAACTAACGTTAGCCAAGTGGGGGCTCCATGATTGCAAAATCTAACGAGAGAGGTAAAACTGCCATTAAGGAAGGAAAGCATAGTGTGCCTTGCGACTGTGCTTCGCAGTATGCCTTGCGAAACCCAGTATGCCTTTCGAAACACCTCGTGATTGGTCGATGAAACGCTACCAGGAATGCCTAAAGGGCGTTCTTGTGTCATGACGGAAACGCCCAAGCCTGCAGCTGGACCCTTCTCTGTGGAGCTGCTGGCATGATTCATGTGAGTCATTCCTGATTAATACAATTGTTATTGTTAGATACTGGAGATGCTTATGTGTGTATGCATTTATGTGCATGTAGGAATTACTGTTGTTATTACGTTTGTAGCTTACATTGTTATTGTGTGTGATTGCTGCAGGACTTCTTCATCATTGTCATTAAATCCAAACTTTGACATCGAGGAGTGTATTTCTTCATGAAGAAGTCATGGTTGTCGTTGGATGTACTGTTCCTGGCTGCGCTTTCGAGACCGGAGATGTATCTGAAGCACTCGCCATTGCGCTGTTGACGAATCACGGACTTGCCCATCGGAACCCGCCGGCCCAGATCCCGACTCCACATGGCCCGAAACTTGATCGGCCTAAGGTCGATGTTGGCGTGACGATAGGAATGGAACGTTTTCATACGTCGCTGGGACGTCTTTCGCACCGGCTCAGGCGTTGGGGCTGCCCACGCCCCTTTCCAGTTATTTCAGTGCGCTGGGCCTGAACTTGGAGATAGCATGTTGAAAGCCAATCCCAACATCACCTCCGGACCCCTGGTGGATCTGATCGCTGCCATGCGTTCACTAGCCGTCATTCCGGTTGCCACATGTGACCTGCGCACCGAGCTGCTTCAGTTGCACCAGGAGCGTGATGAAGCATTCCGTGCCTTCACCGCCAGGGTGCGAGGGAAGGCGGAGACATGCGACTACGTTGCGGTATGCGAGTGTGGCAAGGATGTGGACTATAGCGACCACATCATCCGCGATGTTCTAATCAATGGGATTTACGACTCAGACATACGCCGCGAGACACTGGGGATACCTGCCATTCTGACAAACACAGTGAACGTTGTAATTGCAGTCGTTGAAAACAAGGAAATGGCCCGCAATGCTCTCCCGTCGTCCACTCTATCAGCCATGTCGTCATTCCAGCGCCTACGGAGAGATCAACAGACGGGCCCCGTCCCGACCCCAGCCCCAACAGACAGGGCTAGGCAAGCCTCGTGCCTGGCAAGCCTCGTGCCTGGGCTGTAAAAGCACCTTTAAGGTCTTCACGGAGGGATCTCGCGGTTGGAATACCAAGCCTCACCAGATTTGTGTCGGTTGCTATAGGGCCCGCCGACAGAAGATGCGACAACGGCCATCGACCGACGGTCAGCAGGCTGCCATGGAATCGGTGCCGACTCCCCCATAGCCATTGAGGGAGCATTCTTCGCTAGGCTCTCAACAGCCCCCAGCGACAGTGGTGTTACGTCCTGCCGCTCGATGGTGTACGTGAGCAGCTCAGTTTGAGCGATGTACCTGTCCCACGAGTCACTGCTTAACCTCGGCCTCTTCCCTGCGGACTTCGGGTAACAGTGGAGGTCCCAGAGACGAGCATGGCCCTGGCACACATGACGTACCAATCAAGCCCTTGTATGTGAATGCTACGAGGTCTGCCGACAGTGGCTGCACAGACCAGGGTAATCCCCAGGACGCTCAGTGCTCATGCCCCAAGCGTACAGCCCCTCCACCACGGCCTCAGGTGTTACCGTTCCCCTGCTCACCGGAGAACAATGGTTGGATTAAAGATTGGCTACTAGGTAGATACGCCTCATCTACATTCAACACTTGCCCTCATAAAGCTTTGCCTTGCATGGAGGGGCCCCCTATCGAAATGCACGTGGACCCAGCAGCCACACCGAAGGCATGCCACACTGCGGCTATTGTGCCTTTGCACTGGCAGCAAAGAGTGACGATCTCCTTCAGGACGAAGCCCTTGGATAGGGATGGGAATCGAGAACCGGTTCTTGTTCAGAACCAGTGCCGAGTCAACCGATTCCTTGGAATCATTAGCAAGCCTGCTTAACGATTCCGCTTATCGGTTCCGGTCGCGGCAAATGCGTCGTGACGTCACACACACGCTGCTTTGTTTTGGTTCAGAACGCAGCAAACATGGCGCCGCCGAGGAAGAATCGCATTGTGCGTTCACACCAAACGCGACGGGGCGACAAGATCCCATACAAAGTGAACGTAGAGACACGTATCGGGCGAATTTTTGAAGTTTTTGTCGTGATGACAGCCAATCAGCATTCAACAGCGTGATAACTGAGTGACATGTGTAACGTAACAGCCAATCAGCGTTCAACCGTCAAACTCAGTGCAGTGCAGTCCGAGGTGAACTGCGGCATGGAGGAGAATGTGATTGTTGCAGTTTGCGACTCCCGGAGCTCTATAAAAAAATAGTATAAAATATAATATAATTGTATATATAATATCACTGGCGGCCAACAGCTCTGTCGCCTCCGGATGGCCGTAGCGTGGGGAGCTCTCATAGGGATTGGGCTTCTCTGGGTTTGTTTACCGGCGTTGCTATGGTTTCCGGTCTTGTGTGTTCCAACGGTTTATTAGGTAGGCCCATCTAATAAATGCTTCATTTTGTTTATGTCAGTTGAATTTTGTTACAAGTTGAATGCAAATGAGCACTGTTAGCATTCCAAAATGTTCAGTCTGTGTTTTTAGTTTTATAGCACATAATGATGGCATTTGGGCTTAAAAAGCCAAACATATATATTTTTTTCTAGACCAATTGATTTGAAAATGTACGATTTTTCAAATCAATTGGTCGATAAGAGAATAAGAGAATCGATAAGGAATCGGCTCGATAAGCAGAATCGTGAAATTCTTATCAATTCCCATCCCTACCCTTGGAGTCATTGAACGTGTGCCATACGGCGAACCAGTGACATGGTGCCATCGTATGGTAGTTCACAAGGAAGCACGACGGCTCCCCCCGCAGGACCGTGGACCTTTCACCTCTCAACAAGTTCTGCCCACGTGAAACCTTCGCCACTCCACCTCGCACGTCGCATCCCGGGGGACACCTGGAAAACCGTCACGGATGCCTGGAACGGCTACCATAGTGTGCCCCTGCGAGTGTCGGACCGTCGTCTGACCACCATTGTCACGCCCTTCGGCCGCTGGCGCTACATCAGGGCGCCGCAAGGATTCCTGTCATCTGGGGACGGCTACAACCATCGTTTTGACGCTATCCTCTCAGACTTCGAGCGCAAAGAACGTTGTGTGGATGACACTATCCACTATGACACTGACCTGGAGCATCACTGGTGGAGGACCATCGACTTCCTGACACGTGTTGGCAGGTCAGGCATTGTGTTGAACCCAGATAAGTTTAAATTTGCTGAGAGAGCGTGGACTTTGCTGGGTTCAGGGTGTCAGAAGCCACCATAGAGCCGCTTCCGAAGTACTTGGATGCCATCCGGGACTTCCCCATCCCGGACTCCACGACGGATATCAGAAGCTGGTTTAGCCTGGTCAACTATTGGACACTATTCAAGCCGTTCCTCAGCCCACGCTGCAAATTCTTATGGTCCCCTGAATTAGAGGAAGCCTTCCAAATGTGCCATAATTGGGCAGGCCATAATTGGGGCCATCCGTGAGGGCGTGGAGATCTACGACATGCGGAGGCGCACCTGCCTCCGCCCTGACTGGTCCAGGCGTGGCATTGGCTACTTCCTGGTCCAACAACATTGTAGCTGCACTTCGGGCATACCTGACTGTTGCCCAGGAGGATGGAGGATCACCCTCGCCGGTTCGCGTTTCCTATCCTCGGCGGAGCAACACTATGCGGCCATCGAAGGAGAGGCCCTGGCCATGGCCTGGGGCCTGGAGCAGACACGATACTTCACACAAGGATGTGACAACCTCGTCGTAGTCACCGACCACAAGCCCCTTTTGAAGATCTTCGGCGACGGCACGCTAGATGAGATAACAAACTCACGCCTGTTCAGACTCAAGCAGCGTACCCTCCCATGGCGCTTTGACATTGTGTACCTACCTGGCAAGAGCAACCATGCTGCTGATGCGACTTCGAGGCATCCTTGCCTCTCGGGCTCTGCGAACGGCCTCTCAATGGGATTGCGTAGCGTACCTGACACTGTAGAATCCTGTTGCCCTGTTGACGCCGCCCGCGACCTGATGCCCCGGGTTGTCGTTCCCCAGGCAGCAGATGGACCCCGTGACTCGGCTTTGGACACCTCCCCGCCGGAGCCCCCTGGTGAGGCATCCTCTGGTCTCGGGGCCCAGGATGTCCCCGTTCCTACGGGCGTCGACCCAGATGCGTCGCTTCCGGCGTCGCAGTCGCCCCATCTTGGACAGCCGTGCCGCACGAAGATGCCACCCAGACGCAAGGAGCCCGAGACGGGCCGTTGGATACAGGACTGAGTCCGTTAACCTATTCCCGTTCATAGCTTTCCGGACTGGGAGGGATGCAGAGTTTACCTCCGGCCACTAGGGGATAGTGTTGTATTGCAGACCGCTGACCGGCTGAGTTGGCGGTCTACCTTGCTGTGTTCGCTGGCATTGCAGACGTTCCCGTTGCATAGCATGTGGAGCTGCTGGCATGATTCATGTGAGTCATTCAGTTGTTGTATATATTTCCAAGACATTGTCAACAACATCCATTTGAGGATCCTTGGAAGAAATTGTTTTATTTCCATCTCTAGCTTTCTACACCAATCCAGAACAAAGGAAACCAGGAAGCTGGCCACCGCACACAATGGTTCAAGAACTGGCTTTAACCGGCCGTGATGCAGCACCTCATCTCCCCCCTCCTTCCCCCAGAAACCACGAGGGACAGGGAGAGCTGGGGTCGACGGGGGTCTGTGGGCCTCCAGGAGATCTGCCAGCTGTGAGATCATAACCCCTAAGCCTCCATGAAACAGAGAGAGAGAGAGAGAGAGAGAGAGAGAGAGAGAGAGGGAGAGAGAAGAGAGAGAGAGAGATGGCATGGGCGAGAGAGGGAGAGTCGAGAGAGAGAGAGAGAGAGAGACAAAGTCACAGAGAGAGATGGAGAGGGGAAACATTTGCCATCAAGTCCAGGGAGAGAACCAGAAGGGAAGAGCCTGCATGCGAACCTTGGTACAAACAACACAGGAGCCAAACAAGAGTTCAGTAGTTTTGGATTGTTCCCCTGAATGTGACGCTAGGCTGGGGGGGCTCAACAGTGAAGTCTGTCGCTCCATTATTAAAGACCACGCTCACCGTTGGCCTCCAGGGAAAGAGGGATTTAAAGGGAAAAAAAAATTCTGACAAGGTTTTAGGGTTACTTAGCCACACAGTATGCCAATAGAGGCTGGGTCAGATTGATGGTAGAAATTAGAACGGTTTTACCGACAACCCAACCTGCCTGTTAAGAACTTCTGAGAGTCCTGAGCTCATCCTGGCACAAAGAGCCAAGAGGATAGGTAACACTCCTCCCACCACAGCCCAGCGTGGTTCAGCACCGCAGTGCATTAGATGGGGTGGCCGACAATGTTATCACTGAAAGGTCCCCGGGGCCCGATGCCCATCCAAGGACAGTGAACCAGGGGTCTAACCAAGTGGGGTTGAGTATGCCCACCAGGCTATTTATGACCTCCCAGGACCCCATACACACACACATACACACACAGACACACACACGAGGCAAACACAGGCTCTAACCAGCGGCTATGTGGGGCTGCTGTTCTGCCGGTCAAATAAACACTTGTCTCATCTCCCATTAGGCTCTTATCAGGGCCGGGAGTGAAGTGTCCTGTTAAGTGAGTCTAGCACCGCCTGGTCGTCTGTGGACCACCACACCACCACATTCTCCTAGCTGACTGGACGGCTGTTGGCAGAAGGTGTGACCGATCGGCAGGACTGGAATAGTTAACTTCAGCTCCGTATCCTAAACTTATCTTGTGAGTCATCATCATCATGGAAACACCCACCTGATGCCCACAGATCTTACTACCTATGATATGATATACTATGATATACTGCCATATATCATTGTCATCTGTGAGGTATTTTGCTCAGGGTTACGCTCATAGCTTTGTGGATACATGAATGTATCGGAAACCCAGATGGATAATGTGTGGAAGAGATGAAACATGGTAACTCGAAACAGATCATTGCAGTTTCATCTTACATAACAAATATAATATCTATAAAAGATCTCAGAATAAACACTAAAATAGGTTCACTTTCACTTCATTGCTGGATTACAGTTTACGGAATATACAGGCCTCCATTAAGATCAACCGTGGCATGCAAAATTATACTACATTGCCGTGCATACCAGCTGCAGGGGTCTCGTAATGCCCTTGAGGTGCCCAGGGAGGAACGTGTGGAGTTTGATGTGTTGTCCCAGCAGCGTGCGTCTGCGGTCACTCTGGGAAGCCTGGCTGCTCCACCACTACTGCCTGCACCAGCTGCTCTGCAACAGCTGCCGGTGGGTGGCCTTGACTTAACCAGACACAGTGCATGTGGCTGCAGAACCAGATTCATAACGTGATGTCACTTCTTTAGTCTTGTACCATTGCCTACGGTATAGGCAATTTGAGAAACCAGCCAGCGTATGCTCAAATTTGAAAATATCGACCTTATTTTCAGGCCTCCCTATAAAATCAATCCCCCAAACACTTGACTAGCTTGCTAGCTTTAGCAATAGGTCTGCTTAGCCTTGTGAAAGAATCCGGTCATGCAAAATGAGTGCATGGGCAGAGTGAGCGCTTGTAGCCGGTTAGGGAGGTAGACAGACAGGCGGGCCATCCAATCATTTCATTCGGGCCAAATGGAATGATTGAACAGGCTTAGCACAGGCCTGCTACAGCCACAGATACCAGATTTGGTTTATTGATTCCAGCACAATGTTATAAGGATTTGGACATATATGGAAATCAATGCTTCTAAAATACATTGCCTACCCTAGCTTTAAAGTTTAAATTGTCGAACCATTTCAGATTCATGGCTCATGGATGGCTGTAAGTGGAGGAGATGGATGGGTTGTGGTGCAGGTTGGGGTAGATAGGTGTGGTTGGGTTCCTTGGTGCGAACAGCAGTGTTTTATTGTGAGCTCCTGGTAGTTGCCAGGACATCAACCTCATGCCCCCCCCCCCCCCCCCCCCAAACACACACACACACACACACACACACACACACACACTGATAAGAGCTCCATGTCTGGGTGGGCTAGGCATCCCATAATAGGTCCGGTGATAATTTGTAAGTGGGCTGGCTGCCACATAGCTCCGCCATCATTAGAGAATGAGTAACATGCAAGGTGTGGTGTGCCAAATACTGCTGTCAATCAGTAGCAAAAATACCCATAATCATCACATACCCGTCTCACAATATGAGACTGTCTCGTCTCATATTTTGTAGGTTTGCTGTAACTATAACTGAATCAACCACCATGATAGAGTTTTTTCTGATTATATAGTACACCGTAATGAAGAGGAAACAATGCTAAAGTGCTTTCCTGTGTGGAGCATTGCACTACCACTGCCAGGGTTATGGGTTTGATTCCCACTACGGGCCATCATTGTTTGCAGTCATAGTATTGTTAGACATCAATAGGAAATTGAATCCCTTTTAAGGTAAACTGAGGGCTAGCACCCGACAGATTTCTTTGAATCTATTACTATTAATAAGGGAATGAAATAACAACAGTAGACAGGTGTTGTTAATCTCTTCATTTCCCTGAATCCCACCAGCAACTGAAGGTCAGGAAGGACATCCAGAGAAGGGATGGAGATGGCATCCTGTAATCTAACAAGTAACGGACAGATATAGATCAAATTCTATAATATAGAATATAATAATAACAAAAAACGAATTGGATAATACCCAAGCAGTAACGGAATCATTGAATTCATAAATCAATCATTTAAAGCCAGTATAGGCGTCATATGTGCCCATATACCATACAACAAACTATCAAACTGTCTGTATGTCATTCTCTACAATAACACAAAATACAGTAACATATCAGTTCATGTATCAATATATTAAACCAAATAGTTCAGATATGCCTGTGTTTGGGCGAAGAGCGCTGATACATTATGGTTGTGTTGGTGCTCTTCCAAACCCTAATCAGATGACTTCACAACCTGTCCCTCCACACCCTGGCTCTGGTCCCCACACAGGGGGATGGGTGGCACATGGTCCCTTTCCATCCTGGTAAATATTTGGCATAAGAGAGGACAAAGTGTGGGGGAATTATAGATAGAAAGCCAAGCTTATCTTATTCCTGGCACGACTCCTGAAAAGTCACATTATTTGGAGTGGGGATGTGGTGCCAAACCGGTGGATAGGGCAGTCAGGGGTGGTGCTTTGGCCTTGGAGGGGAACCGGGGGTTTATATATTTGATCTCTGCCACCCCGCAGGTTAGAAGCTGCTCGCTCTTCACCTGTGAAACTGACTCCCTGCTCTTCCCTTCTCTCGGCCTGTCATCACCTGGTCCAAGTGTAAGTCTTGATCCAATCTCCATCTGGTCTAAGTCTTGTTTTCAGCTAGTGTCTGCCATGGGTCCTAGTTTAAGTCTGTCTTCAGATGGTCTTAGTTTAAGTCTGTATTCACCTTGTATTAGTTTAAGTCTGTCTTCAGCTGGTCTTAGTTTAAATCTGTATTCAGTTGGTCTTAGTTGAAGTCTGTGTTCAGGCGATCTTCACCAGGTCCTAGTTTAAATTCTGACTTCTCTTTAGTGTAAATCTGTCCTCGGCTGGTCTTTACCTGGCCCTAGTGTAACTAGTAGCCTGAATAGAAAGACCTGTAGGAGGCTTGCTTGAGTGATGGATTTAATTTGACCATTTTGATTCAAATTATGAACAGCACTGTGTGTTTAACATTAAAATACATAATAGTCAAGGATGACACAATAAAGCCAGAAGGATTATTTCCATTGTGGTCCCTGATAATCCTCCATGGTTTTCTAACCCCCGGTCTGTTTGTATTGTGCCCCGGCTGTTTGTCTGCATTAACACTCAAATTCTAAGTTCCGATCATCTCTTTCGGTTTGGTACTATATATTTTATACATTAATAATATTGAGTGTAATAATCATCACCATGTATATAAATAGTTAATGTTCCCAGATGGCAGATTTAAATGACGCTGGGCTGGGGGTCTACTGCTCGCCATTCTCTACCTTTGTGTTGTTCTCTACTAACCCCTCAGCATCGTAATCACTGATGTTATCCATAGTCACTCTTACTGGCACTGTATATATATAATAAAGTCCCCCTAATTTCTCGGATCGTAGTATTGTTTAATGATGTGGCTGACTCCAAAGACGTGCTACAATCAGGCGTCTTTTCTTTTCTTGTATTTCATGGTATTTCAATTTGTCCCATCCTGTGCATGTGTGATCCCATAGGGTGCGTTGCATCCCAAATATTTCTATATTGTTTAAATTCTATCTGGTGCGTGGTGTCAGGGATAGCTAGCAGGGTAGATCCTGGGGCTGTTACCTTAAAATTACGGCATAGTCAACCTGGATGCTAGGCTTATTCTTTATAAAGCTCACGTTGTGCAAGAGATGATAATTGATCATACCTTTCGTCTGAACAACATGAAAGGTATCAGAACTACATTAAGTAGTCCTTTCTGAGCTTTTCCTGAGGCTGGTTAGAATATTTAATAGGATGAATCTGAGAGTTAACAGTATTGTGTTGATGCCCACTCTCTTGCAGGACTTAGTAACCTCCCTTGCAGGTGACCACTAGCTGAAAACTGCAACCAGCTCTTGGCCCAAGGTGAAAAGGTAGTCAAGGCCCTTTGTTTTTCAAAGATGAAGATTCTAGCCTACTCCTACAATGTTTGCATTTCATCGCTCATACCTATCAGCTGTAATTAAATGATGAAAGCACATGACCTGACCAATGTGTGAAACATTGGAATGAAGTAACAGCTGCACTAATCTGACTGACTCCAAGCCTTGTTATGGCGATGTGATCACAACAGATGACCCTATCCCTCAGTGTGAGAGATAGGGCTCAAATCTGTAACTGCTGGAGTGATATTTCATAGAGAGATAGGATTAAAGATCTGTAACCACTTAGCAGGACCATCTCCAAAATGCTTTATCGCATTTAGAGACAGGGTTAACTTAAAAGACAAGTAACAGGTGTACTGCAGCGTTTAGCACACTTATATGTAGAGACGGGGTTAAAGACCTATAGCCTCTGTGTCGTAGCGTACAGCCTATGGAGACAGGGTTAAAGACCTATAGCCTCTGTGTCGTAGCGTACAGCCTATGGAGCAGGGTTAAAGACCTATAGCCTCTGTGTCGTAGCGTACAGCCTATGGAGCAGGGTTAAAGACCTATAGCCTCTGTGTCGTAGCGTACAGCCTATGGAGACAGGGTTAAAGACCTATAGCCTCTGTGTCGTAGCATACAGCCTATAGAGACAGGGTTAAGGACCTATAGCCTCTCTATCGTAGCGTACAGCGTCACCATGGGAGACGCGCAGATGGCCGTGTTCGGGCCGGCCGCATCGTTCCTCCGCAAGTCGGACAAGGACCGTATGGAGGCGTCCATGCGGGTGTTCGACATGAAGAAGGAGTGCTTCGTCCCAGACCCGGTGGAGGAGTTCGTCAAGGCCTCCGTCATCAGCCGGGAAGGAGACATGGCCACCGTGGAGACAGCGAACGGCAAGGTCAGAGGTCGTTCCCTTTCCCTGATGGGTCAAGTGTTGGCATCTGGAACAAAGTGGTGCAGAAAAACAGATTGATGCATTTTTTATACTTTAATACCTGGAGGAGCCTATTGTCAATAACGACACGAGGAAAAGGTTTGTAGACCTATGCTAAATTGTTAGGGTTAGGGTCTAGCACATGTGGGAGTAAATCCTTCTAATTCATACAATTTATAATTAAAATCAGATACTGCTAGACAGAGAATTTTGAAGAGGTACCGCTGTGTATCCCGTTACAAAGGTCAGTCCGGTTCTGTAATGCTCCCTTGCTACTTGCAGAGCCCAGTGCTTGTTAATCTAAGTGAGAATCTGCTACTGCTCAAGAGGGAATTAATAAGTGAGTGTAAATGCTGTGATGCCGTGAAAGCATCGCTGGTCTGCACATGGCATTAAGCAACACGTTGACAAAGTCATTGTAACAGATTTGATTAAACCCTTATTTTTCTACATACCCCTCAAATGTATTTCTAAATAAATATTCAATCAATCCTGCAGAATCCCTTTTTTTGCCATTAGTTCCCGCAGGCTTTCTAATGATTATCGTGCCAACATTTTGTAATGCTGTCTTCATTCCTCCCCAGACGGTCACACTCAAACAGGTGGATCTTCTGCAACAGAACCCTCCCAAGTTTGACAAGATCGAGGACATGGCCATGCTGACCTTCCTCCACGAGCCCGCCGTGCTGTTCAACCTCAAAGAGCGTTACGCAGCGTGGATGATCTACGTGAGTCCTCTCTTCACCCGTCTCTTTGTTTCATTTGTTTACTTTCTGCAGAGTTGCTTTGACTGCATATAGTATATTGTATGTACTTGCATGATGTTGTGAGGTTGAATGTGCTATTGAATAAAGTGTTAAAAGCGCCAGCTAAATAAATGTAACCTGATGTAAAGCTAGAGTTTTTTTTATACATTCATACATTTTGAGAGCATCCTCTATTCCTTCAGACGTACTCGGGGCTGTTCTGTGTGACGGTCAACCCCTACAAAGCGCTGCCCGTCTACCACCAAGAAGTGGTGGTGGCCTACAGAGGAAAGAAGAGGAGTGAAGCTCCTCCTCATATCTTCTCCATCTCTGACAACGCCTACCAGTACATGCTGGCAGGTGAGTAATGGGCACTGTGATCTTTGTTCTTCTCAAATGTACATCAAGCCCAAGTACGGATCTTTACCATGAACAATATGCATGTTTCTTTTTTTCCAGACAGAGAAAACCAGTCAATTCTGATCACGTGCGTAGCATTGATGATTCATTAATAAACAATATTGTCTGATGAGGATTAACCATCTTATCCATCTAATGTACATTAATCCTACTTGGTTGTGAATCCAGTGGAGAATCCGGTGCAGGAAAGACTGTCAACACCAAGCGTGTGATCCAGTATTTTGCCAGCATCGCCGCTTCAGGCAAGAAGGACACCAAGAAGGAGGTCACTACCTGTTTGTATTGATTTAGATTTGACATTGTCCTCATCCTAGTTTCATTTAATCTAAAACACTCCCCTTTGTCACAGGGTACATTGGAGGATCAAATCATCCAAGCTAACCCAGCTCTAGAGGCCTTTGGAAACGCTAAAACCATCAGGAATGACAACTCCTCGAGATTTGTATGTTTTTTTCATATATGTATAGCAGAATTTGATTGTTAGCTGTAAATGTCTCCCAAAAAAATATGACAATCTGCATGCACAACAATTACAGTCAATTCTTAAACCAAACATTTCCTTTTTTTTTAGGGCAAATTCATCCGAATTCATTTTGACACGCGAGGGAAGCTAGCCTCTGCCGATATTGAAACATGTAAGATCATAATTTTCTATTCAGCTCAAGATGTTGGGGGGATTTACTCATGACTTATTACCTCTAAATTATATACTTGCCAGACCTTCTGGAGAAGTCTCGTGTGACCTTCCAGCTCAAGGCTGAGAGAGATTACCACATCTTCTACCAGATTCTGTCACAGAAAAAGCCTGAACTTCTTGGTTAGTATGAAGGAGGCCCAAAGAAAAAGGCCCAAATATTTATTCAAATGTTCTTTTAAACAAATTGAATATCCAATTTTAGCAGGTTTAGCATTGATGTATCACAATACTACTACTACTATTCTAAATATCCTAATGCCTGCCTTCTGAATCCCACCTCTGCTCTCTAGAGATGCTTCTGGTCACCAACAACCCATATGACTACGCCTTCATCTCCCAGGGGGAAACCCAAGTCGCCTCCATCGACGATGCAGAAGAACTGATGGCAACAGACGTCAGTCCCATTGTTGTTTTCATTTCACCCTCTGGAGTTTGAGAACCAGTACATTTATAATAGGGAACACGGCATGAAGTATAATGTAGAGGTCAAAACTTGACCGGGCACCGAAGAATAAACGTTATCGCCTGACTGGGCATGGGATGCATTTGAAAGATTAAAAGAAATCTCTGTTGATTCAGGAAATCACTGATTTTTGTCTGACTCCTGGTTGACCTGTCTTGGTAGAGCGCCTTTGATGTGCTGGGCTTCACTCAAGAGGAGAAGAACACTGTGTACAAGCTGACAGGGGCCATCATGCATCATGGCAACATGAAGTTCAAGCAGAAGCAGCGAGAGGAGCAGGCGGAGGCTGACTGCTCTGAGGGTGAAGACATTTTCTATTCCCTTTTTATTCCATTCAATCCCGGCAAAAGGATAAATAAAAAATGAATGACCTTATCTTTAACACACTCTAAATATTTCCACCATAAAGTGGCTGACAAAGTTGCCTATCTGATGGGCCTGAACTCTGCGGACCTCATCAAGGCTCTCTGTCATCCAAGAGTCAAAGTAGGGAACGAGTGGGTCACAAAGGGACAAACAGTCGACCAGGTGAGTTGACTGGACATTATGATTAAACATATGGAGGATTATATGTGATCACTTAACACACATACACTGACATACTACATCATTTGTTGACATTTAACAGTTATGTGGGTATTGATTCACTGTTCCTCAGGTGAGCTACGCTGTTGGAGCTCTGTCTAAAGCAGTGTACGAGAAGATGTTCCTGTGGATGGTGGTGAGAATAAACCAATCGCTGGAGACCAAGCAGCCTCGCCAGTACTTTATTGGCGTGTTGGACATTGCTGGATTTGAGATCTTCGACGTGAGTGATAACATCCTAGCTCAATAGTGAACAAGCAGCAATGATCATTGGCCGACAGTGGCAAGTGTGAGAGTTTAAGCATGTTCTCCTGTTCTTCTTCAAGTACAACACCTTCGAGCAGCTCTGCATCAACTTCACCAATGAAAAACTGCAACAGTTCTTCAACCACCACATGTTTGTGCTGGAGCAAGAGGAGTACAAGAAAGAGGGCATTGAATGGACTTTCATTGACTTCGGTATGGACTTGCAGGCCTGTATTGATCTGATTGAAAAGGTAAGATATGGCAATAGTTCCCAATTGATTAAGTGGCCAAATACATATATGATGTATAATAATATATATTAAATTACCCACCTTTTCCTCTCCTTAGCCCATGGGCATAATGTCCATCCTTGAAGAGGAGTGCATGTTCCCTAAGGCCAGTGATGCCACATTCAAGGCCAAGCTATATGACAACCACCTGGGGAAATCCAACAACTTCCAGAAGCCTAGGCTTGTCAAGGGGAAACCAGAGGCCCATTTTGCCCTCGGTCACTATGCTGGTGTCGTTGATTACAACATCAATAATTGGCTGGTGAAGAACAAGGATCCCCTCAATGAAACTGTTGTGGGACTTTACCAGAAGTCTGCCCTCAAGCTACTTTCTGTCATTTTTATGGGCTATGCTGGAGCCGAATCGGGTACTTTCTCCTTACTTTTTACTTTACTTTACTCACCGACCATCAGATACAGACATAGTATATCATATATTGTGGAATACCGAGAGCATGTTTTGTCTTGACAGCAACGGCGGATAAGAAAGAGAAAAAGAAAAAAGGGGCATCATTCCAAACTGTGTCGGCTCTTCATAGGGTATTGTGTGACATTTATGTTACTTGTTAGAGAAGTAAAGTCTATTAGCAGTTAATAGCTACAACATAGGAGAGTGAGAATCACTCACATTCTTCCAAACCTTTGATGACCTAACAGGAGAACCTGAACAAGCTGATGACCAACTTGAGGTCTACACACCCTCATTTTGTCCGCTGCATCATCCCCAATGAGAGCAAGATTCCTGGGGCCATGGAGAACCCTCTGGTGATGCACCAGCTACGCTGTAATGGTGTGCTGGAAGGCATCAGGATCTGCAGGAAGGGCTTCCCCAACAGGATCCTGTATGGGGATTTCCGACAGAGGTAATATCTTCATTGTAACGGGATACAGCCTAATTTTAAGGTTGTGAAGTTGATCATTGTAAATATGGCCAGTGCAGATACCGCATCCTGAACCCTGCTGCTATCCCTGAGGGACAGTTCATCGACAGCAGGAAGGGAGCAGAGAAGCTATTGGGCTCTCTGGAGATTGATCATAATCAGTACAAGTTTGGACACACCAAGGTACAGTAAAATATGGTACAGTAGGGTATAGTACAAACACTAGTGTCTCGGAAGCTAAAACATCTGAGAAACTATTTTCCAGAAGGCAATTTTATCAAAAGCTGTGAGCATAATGCATAAATGTTTTTGATTCAATATCATCATAACATAAGCAAGAGCTTGAATCTCAAGGCCATAACATGGATTTTCTCAGGTGTTCTTCAAGGCTGGTCTGCTGGGTCTGCTAGAGGAAATGAGAGATGAGCGTCTGTCAAAGATAATCACTGGGATTCAGGCCAGATCTCGCGGCCTCTTGTCTCGCATTGAGTACCAGAAGATCGTGGAGCGCAGGTATCCGTAGCTTCTTATTTCTTTAGATACGAGAGCTTAATAAATGTGACGGTATTCGGTGGTACACTTATCATCATTGTTTTCTCTTCAGAGATGCACTACTGGTAATCCAGTGGAACATCCGTGCCTTCATGGGAGTGAAGAACTGGCCCTGGATGAAGCTGTACTTCAAGATCAAACCTCTGCTGAGATCGGCAGAGTCAGAGAAAGAGATGGCCAACATGAAGGAAGAATTCCTGAAGTTGAAGGAGGCTTACGCTAAGTCAGAGGCTCGCAGGAAGGAACTAGAGGAAAAAATGGTGTCTCTTCTCCAAGAGAAGAACGACCTGCATCTCAGTGTTCAAGCTGTGAGAATATTTTGAATAGTGTTATTTTTCCGCTTTATTATTTAAGAATGTATTAAAATAAATAATAAAAATATAATTTTTTCTCCGGTAGGAGCAAGACAATCTTTGTGATGCAGAAGAGCGATGTGAGGGCCTGATCAAAAACAAGATCCAATTAGAGGCCAAATCTAAGGAGCTAACTGAGAGACTGGAGGATGAGGAAGAGATGAACGCTGAACTGACAGCTAAGAAGAGGAAGCTGGAGGATGAGTGCTCTGAGTTGAAGAAGGATATAGATGACTTGGAGCTAACGCTGGCAAAGGTGGAGAAAGAGAAGCATGCAACTGAGAACAAGGTAGGACAAATCCTTTGACAATCCTGAGAATCATAGATGCAGTATTGTAATTTCATCTTAACATTGACAAATCATGGCCACATTTGTAGGTGAAGAACCTAGTGGAGGAAATGGCTTGTCTGGATGAAATCATAGCCAAGCTCACCAAGGAGAAGAAAGCCTTACAGGAGGCTCATCAGCAAACACTGGATGACCTACAGAGTGAGGAAGACAAAGTCAACACTCTGACCAAGGCCAAAGCCAAGCTGGAGCAGCAAGTGGATGATGTAAGAGTCAAATTCAAAAATATCATAAAAAATGTGATTGAAAGCATCTATCGAAAATCAGCAAAAATGAATATGTACTTCACCTTCTTTGTGTACTTTACGTCAACCATTCATAGCTCGAGGGATCTCTTGAGCAAGAGAAGAAGGTCCGAATGGACCTTGAAAGAGCCAAGAGAAAGCTGGAGGGGGACCTGAAGCTGACCCAGGAGTGTGTGATGGACCTGGAGAATGACAAGCAACAGCTGGAGGAGCGTCTCAAAAAGTAGGATTGGACAAAAGCAATGCTTTTTCTTTCATCTTTATTTTTTTTTTCAAAATTCTTAATAATGAAATGAATACTTTTTCCAGAAAAGACTTTGAAGTCAGTCAACTAAACAGCAAACTTGAAGACGAACAATCCATAATTATTCAGCTCCAGAAAAAATTGAAGGAGTTGCAGGTAGAACACAAACCATCATCTTACCTAAAATGATCATTATGATGTGATATGAAATTATACAATGTATAATTTTGTATTAGGCTCGTGTAGAAGAACTGGAAGAGGAGCTTGAGGCAGAGCGAGCTGCCCGAGCCAAGGTGGAGAAACAGAGAGCAGACTTGGCCAGAGAGCTGGAGGAGATCAGTGAGAGGCTGGAGGAGGCTGGCGGAGCAACATCTGCCCAGATTGAGATGAACAAGAAGAGGGAAGCCGAGTTCCTGAAGCTCCGCAGAGACCTTGAAGAGGCCACTCTGCAACACGAGTCTACCGCTGCCACACTCCGGAAGAAGCAAGCTGACAGTGTGGCCGATCTTGGGGAGCAGATCGACAACCTGCAGAGAGTCAAGCAGAAGCTGGAGAAGGAGAAGAGCGAGCTCAGACTGGAGCTGGACGATGTGGTCTCCAACATGGAACATACGGTGAAGTCTAAGGTATGTGAATCCTCGGCAGAAGATTACCAGAAAAATAAATAATGGTTTGCAAATGGAAAAAACTCTTTAAGAGATTTTATTCAAAGGAACATATTGTAAAGCTGGGGTGTTCTTCATGTCTTTTAAGATCAACTTGGAGAAAAGTAGCAGAACTATGGAAGATCAGATGAATGAATACAGAATCAAGTGTGAGGAATACCAAAGATCTATCAATGACTTTGTAACTCAAAGGGGAAAACTTCAGGCTGAAAATGGTCAGTATGGCATTGTTACTACTATCAACTGTTATTTTGATTTTAGAATAATTTCTATTTAACAAAGCTTCATTTGTGAATTTCAAGGTGAGTTTTCAAGACAGCTGGAAGAGAAAGAATCTCTTGTCTCGCAACTGACCAGAGGAAAGACTTCTTACAGCCAGCAGCTTGAAGATCTGAAAAGGCAGTTGGAAGAGGAAGTCAAGGTACACAACCGGAAAATGTTAAACTTAGTCTTAGTCTTAGTCTGAGTGATGTGTCATTTAATTATCCTTCTCCAAATGTATTCAGGCCAAGAATGCATTAGCCCATGCAGTGCAGTCCTCCCGCCATGACTGCGACCTGCTGAGAGAGCAGTATGAGGAGGAGCAGGAGGCCAAGGCTGAGCTCCAGCGCAGCATGTCCAAGGCTAACTCAGAGGTGGCTCAGTGGAGAACCAAGTATGAAACTGATGCCATCCAGAGGACTGAGGAACTAGAGGAGGCCAAGTAAGTGTATTTGACTTTTCACAAATAAACGTGACATTATTAGGAATAAGTTATTCAAGCAAGCTCAAATAAGATAGTCTTCAATACGATTATGACTTCTCTTATCACTGCCATGAAGAGAGGAGAGGAATCTATTGAATATGGTGCATTCAATGAAGACTGGATATTTCTTCCACAGGAAGAAGCTGGCCCAGCGTCTTCAGGATGCTGAGGAGGCTGTGGAGGCAGTCAATGCTAAATGTTCCTCCCTGGAGAAGACCAAACACAGACTGCAGAATGAGATTGAAGATCTCATGGTGGATGTGGAGAGGTCTAATGCTGCTGCTGCCGCTCTGGACAAAAAGCAAAGAAACTTTGACAAAGTATAACACATTTGCCAAATTTCATTGAACTTGCTTTTGAAATGCTCATTGAACCTAAGAACATATTTACATTAATTGATGATTAAAAATTATGAAAATTATGAGAAGAAAAAAAACATGAATTCCGCTATATTTGTACATGTAGGTCCTATCTGAGTGGAAGCAGAAGTTTGAGGAGTCTCAGTGTGAGCTGGAGAGCTCCCAGAAGGAGGCACGCTCTCTGAGCACTGAACTCTTCAAACTGAAGAACTCCTACGAGGAATCTCTGGATCACCTGGAGACCATGAAGAGAGAGAACAAGAACCTCCAAGGTAATGTCTCTGAATGCTTTTGCTGTGACGCAAAGTCCATCATGAACAACATTAATGTGATTTCCCTCTCATGTGATTGACAGAGGAGGTTTCTGACCTTACTGAGCAACTCGGTGAGGGCTCAAAGACCATTCATGAGTTAGAGAAGATCCGAAAGCAGATGGATCAAGAAAAGAGTGAGATTCAAGCTGCTCTTGAGGAAGCAGAGGTATGGGTGAAATATTCTGTAAATATGGTTCCCATTAATTAATAATATATTATTGATCAAGGGTGGAGAAATGCTAGTTTAAAGTGTGTGAGAGTAAAAATTACTCTGAAGTGAATACCATATCATTGAATCTAGGCTTCCCTTGAGCATGAGGAGGGCAAGATTCTCAGAGCCCAGTTGGAGTTTAACCAGATAAAGGCTGAGATTGAACGCAAGATGGCGGAGAAGGATGAGGAGATGGAGCAGAGCAAGAAGAACATGCAGAGGAACATTGATACCCTGCAGAGCTCTCTGGAGTCAGAAACCCGCAGCAGGAATGAGGCCCTGCGCATAAAGAAGAAGATGGAGGGAGACCTCAATGAGATGGAGATCCAGCTCAGCCAGGCCAACCGGCAGGCGTCTGAAGCTCAGAAGCAGCTCAAGTCTGTCCATGCTCATCTCAAGGTACGTCAATTTAATGTGTTAAATGTAACTATGTACTACTTCTTGCCCTGGTAGGAAACATTAAATTAAGTATACATTTCATCCCATCTAAAGGACTGTCAGATTCAGCTGGACGAATCTCTTCGGTCCAATGATGATCTGAAGGAGAACATTGCAATGGTTGAAAGGCGTAACAACCTGATGCAGGCTGAACTGGAGGAGCTCAGGGCCTTGGTGGAACAAACCGAGCGAGCTCGCAAGCTTGCTGAGCAGGAGCTCCTTGATGTCACTGAGAGGGTGCAGCTACTTCACTCACAGGTACAGTCAATCCTTCAGAGATGTATGCAATTTAGTTGCATGGCAGTGTTATCTAAAAGTGATTTTAAACATCTGTTGTCCAGAACACCAGCCTGATAAACCAGAAGAAGAAGCTGGAGGCCGATTCGTCCCAGCTTCAGTCTGAGGTCGAGGAGGCTGTGCAGGAGTGCAGGAATGCTGAGGAAAAGGCCAAGAAGGCCATTACTGATGCGGCCATGATGGCAGAGGAGCTGAAGAAGGAGCAGGACACCAGCTCTCACCTGGAGCGCATGAAGAAGAACATGGAGCAGACCATCAAGGACCTGCAGCACCGCCTGGATGAGGCTGAGCAGATTGCTATGAAGGGGGGCAAGAAGCAGATCCAGAAGCTCGAGAACAGGGTGAGTGAGCCAAGGATTTAAATGTAATGGAGCACAATTAGAACAAGGGATTTTTATCACTTCCTCTTATTCCAGGTGAAGGAACTAGAGAATGAAGTTGAAGCAGAGCAGAAGAAGAACGGTGAGGCGATCAAGGGGATTCGCAAATATGAACGTCGCCTCAAGGAGCTGACCTACCAGGTTTGCACCTCAGAGTTTACATCCTCCTCGCCACAGCGTCATCCTTATCACAGCATCCCCAGATTTAAATTTCAACCCAAAGATGCTGAAATGACTGTTCTCACTATAAACAGACTGAGGAGGATCGTAAGAACGTGGCTCGTCTCGAAGACCTGGTAGACAAGCTGCAGCTGAAGGTCAAAGCCTACAAGAGGACATCTGAGGAGGCTGTAAGTCCATAACAGAAAATAATACTCACACCCGGCTTTTGTGCATCCATGTCATATGAGCACAGGCAGCAATTGTGATCATCTGAATTCCACAGGAGGAACAGGCCAACACCCACCTGGGCAAGTTCCGTAAGCTGCAGCATGAGCTGGACGAGGCTGAGGAGAGAGCGGACATCGCTGAGACACAGGTCAACAAGCTGAGGGCCAAGAGCCGCGACGGGGGCTCCAAGGTAGGTAGCGAGGCTCAACTGTGCATGACACTGTGACTCCAGTAGATGCTGCCCCCTGTCGGCTCCCCGTCTCTTAAATGCTTCATGGTGTACACATACATGCTGTATAACCCATGTACTTATTGCTGATACTAATCGAAACCCATGAAACCTCACTAATATAAACCCCATCGAAACTTAACAAATGTTTCTTTTGTCTTTCCTTCCCCACTTCCCCTTGCTTTCACAGAAAGGGTTTGATGAGGAGTGAAGCTCTGGATACTTCCTGCAATCCTATGTATACTGTGTGTAGTACAATGCTCACCACATATAGGGTTCAATAAAAACTCATCATGCAAAAACCTGCTGTATCCTACTTCTTATATCTCAATAACTAAAATAAAGGATTCCAACAGAACAAAATCACAATCGTTCAAATTACAGCGGGCAAAATAATAACATGCTGACTGACATGAAGACATTTAGTTACTATTCCCGAACAAGCTGATTTGTAGAAGTTTTCTTGTTGTGCTTACTAAATCAAAATTGTTTGGCTGCTGCTCCCGTTGATGCTATTATCTAACAAATACACTGCCCAAGATGTTACTGGGATAAGAGTTGAGGCAAAAGGCCAGATGCCAGGCAAATAAAAACACCTTGGAAACCAGTAAATAGGGAGGGAAGAGTTTCGCAAGGAAGTACAAAGGTAAGGTGAGGATAGCTTCAACAATGCGGCAGAGAAAACAAATTGCAGTTTTTAAAATAGCACTTGAAAAAACACAGGGCCAGGGCCCCAAGATCAACAATAGCCTGCTCTTCTCTGGGGCCTGTGATAATGGCATGGATAATGACCAGCAGCTGGCCCTGCTGAATCCCTGTCTGCCTCAGACTATTCCCCTACTCAAAATGGCAACAGAGACCATCTCAACAAACCATCCTTAGAAGCACATTGCATTCACAATCTATTTATAACTGTAGATTTAGTCATTGATTATTTATAATCGGGCTGTTTTATAAACCAGGCCAACCTAACTTTACATTACTTGGTGAAAAAAATTATATTTACGATATACATAAAACACATATTTTATGCAAATACTAATGACGGGGCTCTGATACAGATTGGAATTATACTGTATGCAGGATTAAATTCAGACCAGGCAATAAAGCTTAAATCCAGAATTCACAACATAGAGCATATATAAAATTGCAATTTGTTAATCCAGGCAGAATTTGAGCATTGTTGATGGGTAAAAATAAATACCTGTTTCTACGTAGTGACTGGGCACCCTCAGCCCGCCAGTGCTATACATGCGCATCTGTCATTGTATGGGATTTACCTTGGGGCTATATGAGGGTAGAGACTGATAATAACTTAGGTGGACCAGACTTTTGAGCAAACAAAGGAAGCGCTTTGAGATCTCTTATTACCCATCCAACAGGCTTAAAACAAGCGGCATGGTTTCGTGTCCAAATAATAATCAGAGTACAAGTTATATGCCTAGGTTGTAATAGGTTATTATATGTATTAGTTGCAACCAAGCTATTTAAAAAGGTTCCTCATACACAGACATTTAGAAAGCCATAGACTTGGACCAAGAACATGAATAAGGGGCCTCTGTGTCTGGACAAGGTGTTAATGTGTCTTCTGTCAGCGTAGCCCACGGGTCAAACTAGCAACATGCTACAAATGTACAGAAGTCAGGCCAACAACAACAACTGCAGATTTAATAGGTGCCAAGGCACTCCCTAGGCAGTGGCATGCTGTCAAAATCCTCAGTCTAAAGAATGGTTTGTATGTTATACGAGAAGATGATATATGATTTTCTTATATTTAGTTATTCCTATATCACAATTATTGTTGATTGTGTTTACAAGGTGAATGTTTGACCATGATTTAAAAGTCCATTTAAGAATATTTGTATGATAAACAGTTCTTTGAAGGCACAGATTTGACACCCACTAAACATATATCATGTTTCCTCTTATGAGTTTTAAATATAAGTGTGTATGAACTTTAAAATCAATGAAGATCCATTGCTTCTCCAGTAATGGTGGGAGGATTGACATGCGGTAAGTGGCAGGTCGTGTTATCTGCGCACCAGGTCATTAGAGGTGCATGGAATCTGTCAGCCCCCCTATTTGGCAGCGTGACGCCAGTTGAAAGTAATAGGGCCAGCGGCGCTGTGAGATTGGAAATTATCTCTACACTTGTCAGCAGTTGTTGACCCTCTCTATATCTTTTGACCTTTGAAGGGGACAGGGATTATTAGTAGAAGTGACTGCACACAATGTCCTTCCACATTGGATTCCATCTCTTGAAAGAAATTTCTGATAAAAAAAGACTTGTTTGATTTGCCTTTGATCGCACACTTTCAGAGTAACTTTCTTTTTTTAACGCATCAACTTTATTTATTTGCGGAGGAATTTCCCATCTTAAGACCTGAAGAATTAGCCGCTGTGAAGTCAAAACAGTTCAGCTTAGAGGCTGACTCAACAGTCTTTTAAATGTATAAATATATAACAAAAACCACAGGCCACAGTAGATACCAGTCATGCTTCTCGGTTCTTGGTTGTGGTTTGTTTACATGTAAGGCAACACTTCTGTCTGTCATCTGTCCCTCGTTGATCCGATGGCCAAACCCTGAATATGCCTCAGCCACCCCGGGCTGCGCTCCTCAATCCATAAGGAGCGCCTTAACGGAATCTCACGCGTCTATATCGGTCCCCCTAGAAACAATGCCATGTCACCGACCGACGAAGGGAATGCTTTATAGCAGCCCGGTGATAATGGAGAGGGCTTCAATGTTGACCTTTGCATTTCATTGTCGCAATGCTGGGGTCTGCGCTCGGTCCTCCACTGTGGGCCATCAGTCCTGCCATTCATCCTCCAGACACGCATGTCACCTGTGGTATGGCTCGGCGGGAGCTGCCCCACACTTGCCGCCTGGTTAATCTCACAGACTCATGTTCTTTATTTAGACCCGCCCACTGGGTATCTGATGGCAGCTTTTGCTACGGAAGGAAAAAAGGCCATCCTCTGATAAAGCCATCCAAAACTGGCTCCGCCAAAGCCCTCTTTGTAACTGAGAACGTGAATGACATATTGCCCTTATCTCCACAAATATACCCGGCATACATCTTTTGTGTTGGTTAAATATACCATAGGTGTACATGTATTCTCCCCTTAGTATTAGCCATGTACACACACATACTGTATGTGCACACATATCTATATATATGTATTTAGTTTTTGCTAACCCTAACCCTAACACATATATATATATATATATATATATATATATATATATATATATATATATCATATATGTGGAATACTCAAATAAATGACACTCATATTCATTCTCACATATGAATCATACACTATGTATCTACAAGTGCTTAATCAGCTGATAACCTAAACTAATGTACTGATAATAAATTATAAATAATATTTTGCTGATGATTGATTGATTACATGCTAGTAATAATTCAAATTATTATTATATGCTACTAAATATGAGGTGGTCTGCTGTTATGATTGAAGTATATGCCCTCAGAACTACAACAATTGTTCTGACATGCATTCTACATGACACACAGGACAACATGTAAAGGATGGAATTCCTCTTGACTATTTAAAGATGGAGGCTTTGCAGCACCTCCTCAGGCAGGGCTGTCTGAGGAGGATACATATGAATCATTGTGGCACAGCATGGATCTCCTAATATGGCACAGTTAAGGCCCCCAACCCACCCCCCTTACTGATAAGACTGACCCGCTGATATCTATATTGCTTTTCCACCAATCATTAACCCCCTCCCTCCCTACACGTACCCCCCCAATCCCAATGCAGACATAATAGCATTCCTGAACCTGGAGCACCCCCCCATATATGGCAGAGGGGGACTTCATTTATAAAAAGGGCCCACTGACAGACCCCTCGAATTGGTCGCCATTCTTTCAACCGGTAAGATGGAAGCACACAGGCATACACACCTTCTCTATCTGACTTGCTACTGAGGCTAACTGTTTGTTTTCATATGGACTGGAAATACATTCAACTGTTTGATTTGCTTCTTTAGGACCAGTGCACCTCCATTCTCCTTCGGTAGGAGCTCAAAAGGTATGAATTCACATCTTTCGAGCATCAAGCATATATTCTATATGCTATATATTTTCCTCCTCTGATGCACGCATGAACTCAGTGATAACCCCTGACTAACCGGGCGCCTTTTTCCACGGAAACAGCGTTAACATGGGGGATGCTACCATGAGAGAATTTGGGCCCGCCGCGTCCTACCTGAGGAAGTCGGACAAAGAACGTCTGGAGGCCCAGACGCGGGCCTTTGACATGAAGAAGGAATGCTTTGTCCCTGACGCCGACGAGGAGTATGTCAAGGCCACCATCAGCAGCCGAGAAGGGGACACCGTCACCGCCCAGACCGAGAGGGGGAAGGTGAGTGTGGCTACTCTACTGGGCACTGCTGGAACAAGCCCGGGCAGCTCGAAAAACGAAAATGGGTGGTATTAAATAAGAGAAACATCAACAACAAACACCATCTTTGCATAATTGGTTTTTGCTTAAAGTTAATTGAGCTAAATTCAAGTTTTATGCGACTACAACTTGCAACCTGTTAAATTTTTCAATGGATTGATTAGCTGCTGTTTCTGTTTCCCAGACCGTGACGGTGAAGGAGTGTGACGTACACCCTCAGAACCCGCCAAAGTTTGATAAAATTGAAGACATGGCGATGTTCACCTTCCTCCACGAGCCCGCCGTGCTGTTCAACCTCAAAGAGCGTTACGCAGCGTGGATGATCTACGTGAGTCCTCTCTTCACTCGGCTTTTACTTGGGGACCTACCTGTACAATGGATCTCTGTATTGAGTTAGTCTTGTCAACATGAAAACAGGATACCACTACTAATAATTACAATAATAATAATGGCACACTACCGGTAAATGGCCAATTTATTTTAAACGTAATTTTGAGAGCATTCTCCCTCCCCTCCGTCTCTGATACCCTCAGACGTACTCTGGGCTGTTCTGTGTGACGGTCAACCCCTACAAGTGGCTGCCGGTCTACAACCAAGAGGTGGTGGAGGCGTACAGAGGAAAGAAGAGGAGTGAAGCTCCTCCTCATATCTTCTCAATCTCTGACAATGCCTACCAGTACATGCTGACAGGTGATTACACCTCAGTGTCATGAAATAGCCTGGGACCTGGCTTTAAATTACAAGTTTTCTGATCGCTTTTGTACTTTTTGTTTTCCAGACAGAGAAAACCAATCGATTCTTATCACGTGAGTTTTTTGGGCTAAGTTATTTTTTTGGATGATTATGTTAAAACTGGCAGTGTTGAGTGTGGTGAAATCTGAATATTAAAGGTAGGGAAGGCAATTAGGAGGAAACAGATCCTAAGCTAGATCTTTAAGAATCCGACTGAAGAAATCCCCCAAATCAAGAAAGAAAGTGCTCTTGCCATGCGATTGATTCTGGGTTAAGAAATACACAAATCCTGCTGTTCCATTTATATAGCTCATCTGGTTCATTTGAGTTATAATAACAGCCAAAACCCTCTTATTTTTGTGTTAGGGCTTTCTATCTGTCTCGCAATTGTCTGCATGTTAACAATGATGGTGAAAAAGTAATAGTTTTGTAATGAGACTTTTCTGGTCGTATCTGATATTCAGAAACAAAAAAGTAAGCTTATTTCAATAAGACTAAGATTTGACATCATCAACTCATGTTACCAGCGGAGAATCTGGTGCTGGGAAAACAGTCAACACCAAGCGTGTTATTCAGTACTTTGCCAGTATCGCCGCTGCCGGTGGGAAGAAGGAAGGAAACTCTGACAAAAAGGTGACAATCTTGAAATGACTAGCTCAACATTCTTAGGCTCTGTCATAACCTTCAGACTATTTGAACCTCAACATCATGCTTGGACTTAAAATTCAGACAATCTTAACCTCATTTGGAAAACTAGCTAGTTTAAACTTCTGTTGTCTTGTTGTCCCAGGGCACCTTGGAGGATCAAATCATCCAGGCTAACCCAGCCCTGGAGGCCTTCGGTAACGCTAAAACCATCAGGAACGACAATTCTTCCAGATTTGTGAGTGCTTTTCTACAATGAGATATATTTTCAGTACCATGGGTTTGATAATGCGGTGTTATTCCCTGAGGGAATCTTCCCGAGGGATTAATAAAGTTCCTGTCTACTATTAATCCTATCTATTAAACAACCCTGATTTTGTGTTAACTTGTTATTTTCAGGGCAAATTTATTAGAATCCATTTCGCTGCCAGTGGAAAGCTGGCCTCTGCGGATATTGAGACTTGTAAGTGGCTTTTTTTATTTCACACAATTTTTTTTGTTAATGATAGCAATTCTAATCCAGACTTCGACCTGATTTTATTGAATTTTTCTAGAGGATTGTTAGGAATCCTTAAATATTGGTAAATATGCTTTGTGAATAACTTTGCTTGACTAGATATATACCTCTTCCCAGATCTATTGGAAAAGTCTCGTGTCACTTTCCAGCTGAAGGCTGAGAGAGATTACCATATCTTCTACCAGATTCTGTCTCAGAAGAAACCTGAGTTGCTTGGTAAATCAAAGACCGTACATTACACTATTCTGCATTATACTACTATTGTCGGGAATCACTCAATTTAGTATGGCGGTATTGTTCAACTTTTTTCAGCCGCTCCCTGCTGTCGGATTTAAAGCACGACATACAGATGTCAGATACAGAATACCAACATCAAACCAACAGCATACAGTCCCCCATGGGGTACATCAGATATCTCAACCCATTGTATACTTGACAGAGCAGAACCAAAGCCGGTGGAGGCTTGGGTGCTTGTGGGCGAATTCGGCTATCAGTGTTGACTGCCTATCAGTGTAGGTGCGTTTGACTGGGCCGCGTTAGCCATCAGCCGCAACGTATGACTAGAGGTCCCTGCCAGAACTAGCTCGACCGTATTATATTCACAACCACCACATAATGCATTGTTTTTCTATTTCAGAAATGCTGCTCATCACCAACAACCCCTACGACTACTCCTTCATTTCTCAAGGGGAGACGACAGTAGCCTCCATCGATGATGCTGAGGAACTAGTGATGACTGATGTAAATCCAGATTATTCTTTTCCTACTTTGAGGACTAAGATTCATTCTCTATCCATGATCTTGAATTGTAGAGACAATACCATGCATTTTCTCCTCAACTAGGATGCTTTTGATGTGCTGGGCTTCACCCAAGAAGACAAAAATGGCATCTATAAGATGATTGGTGCCATCATGCACTATGGCAACATGAGGTTCAAGCAGAAGCAGCGTGAGGAGCAGGCTGAGCCTGATGGCAGCGAGGGTGAGCCTTGTTAAATGACGATAAGCAGAAAGGCAGATCACCGTGTCCAGAAGGCAACCGTTAGGCAAGACTATAAATATTGTTTATCTTTGCCCCTATGCAGATGCTGACAAAGTTGCGTATCTGATGGGCCTGAACTCTGCAGACCTCATCAAGGGTTTGTGTCACCCAAGAGTCAAAGTAGGAAATGAGTGGGTCACCAAGGGACAGAGTGTTCAGCAGGTGAGTAAATGCTCAAAGGGTGTACAATTATTTTGCTGATCTGGATGTAGAGAAAGAGTTATTTAAATGATGTGTTTCCATGCAAGGTGTACTACGCCATCGGTGCGCTGTCCAAGTCAGTGTACGAGAAGATGTTCTTGTGGATGGTAGTGAGGATCAACCTGTCCCTCGATACCAAGCAGTCCCGCCAGTACTTCATTGGAGTGCTGGACATTGCTGGATTTGAGATCTTTGATGTGAGTTCAGACGATCCGTGTACAGTATTTTCATATAAATGCAATATACTGTATCGTCAGCTGAACGAAGCATTGACATTTTCTGTTTCAGTACAACACTTTCGAGCAGCTCTGCATCAACTTTACCAACGAGAAACTGCAACAGTTCTTCAACCACCACATGTTTGTGCTGGAGCAGGAAGAGTATAAGAAAGAGGGCATTGAATGGACTTTCATTGACTTTGGTATGGACTTGCAGGCCTGCATCGACTTGATTGAAAAGGTAGAATATGGAAATATTTCCCAAGAATTATGTGTCAAAATACATCGATTATGGTATTAAATATAGTGTTTCACACGTTTTTCCTCTCCTTAGCCCATGGGCATCATGTCTATCCTTGAAGAGGAGTGCATGTTCCCCAAGGCCAGTGATGCCACATTCAAAGCCAAGCTGTATGACAACCACCTGGGGAAATCCAACAACTTCCAGAAGCCCAGGGTTGTCAAGGGGAAACCAGAGGCCCACTTCTCCCTGGTTCACTACGCTGGCACCGTTGACTACAACATCTTTAACTGGCTGGTGAAGAACAAGGATCCATTGAATGAAACTGTTGTGGGACTTTACCAGAAGTCAAATCTTAAAATGTTGTCCAACCTCTTCGTAAATTACGCTGGTACAGATTCAGGTAAACTAATTTGGAAAGGGAAGAATATCTTATTGACTACAAGAGCATCATCATCATCAATATTGTCTTGGTTTAATTGGGAATGCTAATTTTCAAGTTTTTTGTACTTGATCATCAGATGGAAAAGGAGGAAAAGGTGGTGGAAGTAAGAAGAAGGGATCCTCCTTCCAGACTGTGTCAGCGTTGCACAGGGTTAGTAAAACTAGAGAACAAAACAAGAGGCCATCATGATCCAAGATCGTTGTGGTTATTCAACGATTAATTAACAACTGCTGGCTGTGTGGATCATTTATCTTTGATAATCCATTCAAGATAATTTACCTTTGCATGTCATGTAAAACACACTTTTAAGATTAAGAATAGTTTTATGATTAAGTTCAGTGTTCAACATCGATATTAAAAGTTTATATTTTTATTTTTTATGTTGAAAATGTGCTTATTTTCCTATTAACAGGAGAACCTGAACAAGCTGATGACCAACTTGAGGTCTACTCACCCTCATTTTGTCCGCTGCATCATCCCCAATGAGAGCAAGAATCCTGGGGCCATGGAGAACCCTCTGGTGATGCACCAGCTACGCTGTAACGGTGTGCTGGAAGGCATCAGGATCTGCAGGAAGGGCTTCCCCAACAGGATTCTGTATGCAGATTTCAAACAGAGGTAACTCCATGAGAAGGTTGTTGATCATGTCTAACAATTGTACAATTTAAATTGAGTAATTGAATACCTATATTGCAGATACCGCATCCTTAATCCTGCCGCAATCCCAGACGGACAATTTATAGACAGCAGGAAAGGGGCTGAGAAGCTACTTGGTTGTCTGGATATTGATCACAACCAGTACAAGTTTGGACACACTAAAGTAAGAATTCATTAATCAGATGTGCGATAAGCCACATTCAACTGGTTGGATTTGATCCAGCACCAGTTGCATGCTTGATCATTAAGTTGTTTCTACTCGAATGGGTTCTAGGTGTTCTTCAAGGCCGGTCTCCTCGGGACACTTGAGGAGATGAGAGATGACCGTCTGTCACTTATCATATCTGGGATCCAGTCTCGGGCAAGGGGACTCCTTGCAAGGCTAGAATTCCAGAAGATTGTGGAGCGAAGGTCAGACAAATGAAATGAAGCAAGCCTTGAACTAATAATATCAATATATTATTTAATTAGTATGTTTTCTCTTCAGACATTATCACACTTTATGATGAACTCCTTTTTGGATAATTATTTGCAGTTGATGTAGTAATTAAAATATTACTCTGTCATTATTGAATTATTTACGATTGCATTGCTCTCTAACAGAGATGCACTACTGGTAATCCAGTGGAACATCCGTGCCTTCATGGGAGTGAAGAACTGGCCCTGGATGAAGCTGTTCTTCAAGATCAAACCTCTGCTGAGATCGGCGGAGGCAGAGAAAGAGATGGCCAACATGAAGGAAGAATTCCTGAAGTTGAAGGAGGCTTACGCAAAGTCAGAGTCTCGCAGGAAGGAACTAGAGGAGAAAATGGTGTCTCTTCTCCAAGAGAAGAACGACCTGCAGCTCGGTGTCCAAGCGGTACGTTTTATTTACATTTTATGTATGTAAATATAGCAGTATTAAAGTCATAATAGTAATGAATAATAACAACTAATAATAAAATGACCAATATTGAATTACAGGAACAAGATAATCTTGCAGATGCTGAGGAAAGATGTGAAGGGCTTATCAAAAATAAGATTCAGATGGAAGCAAAGGCCAAGGAGCTTTCCGAGAGACTGGAGGATGAGGAGGAGATGAACGCTGAACTAACTGCTAAGAAGAGGAAGCTGGAAGATGAGTGCTCTGAGTTGAAGAAGGATATAGATGACCTGGAACTAACACTGGCAAAGGTGGAGAAAGAGAAGCATGCAACTGAGAACAAGGTAGGAAAAATCCTTTGACAATCCTGAGATCCATAGATGCAGTATCGTAATTTCATCATAACATTGACAAATCATTGCCACATTTGTAGGTGAAGAACCTAGTTGAGGAAATGGCTTCTCTGGATGAAATCATTACCAAGTTGACCAAGGAGAAGAAAGCCTTACAGGAGTCTCATCAACAAACACTGGATGACCTACAGAGTGAGGAAGACAAAGTCAACACTCTGACCAAGGCCAAAGTCAAGCTGGAGCAGCAAGTGGATGATGTAAGTAGGATACTGCACGTCTTACGATTGTTGTTTGACAGCTCTAAGTACTCGATAACTCGATAAAATGTCTTCATTATTTCATCCATGTGATACTTTATTCAGCTTGAAGGGTCACTGGAACAAGAGAAGAAAATCCGTATGGACCTTGAGAGAGCTAAGAGAAAGTTGGAAGGAGACTTGAAGTTAACTCAGGAAAGCCTAATGGACCTTGAGAACGACAAGCAGCAACTTGAGGAGCGGCTTAAAAAGTAAGCACATCACACATTTCAATTACATACATGGACTACAGATGACATAGAATGATGTAGAACAAATATTAAATATGTTTATGACCTCTGAACTGTTTCTGTCACCACAGGAAAGACTTTGAAGTGAGCCAACTCAATAGTAAAATTGAAGATGAGCAGGCAATTAGCATTCAGCTTCAAAAGAAACTTAAAGAGCTTCAGGTAAATAAGATAAAAAAAAAGTGAGATAACAAAAAGCAGAAAAAAGTTGAAAAATGTGATGTTATGAGCGCTTTCATCTTCATTAGGCCCGCATTGAAGAACTGGAAGAGGAGCTTGAGGCAGAGCGAGCTGCCCGAGCCAAGGTGGAGAAACAGAGAGCAGACTTGGCCAGAGAGCTGGAGGAGATCAGTGAGAGGCTGGAGGAGGCTGGCGGAGCAACATCTGCCCAGATTGAGATGAACAAGAAGAGGGAGGCCGAGTTCCAGAAGCTCCGCAGAGACCTTGAAGAGGCCACTCTGCAACACGAGTCTACCGCTGCCACACTCCGGAAGAAGCAAGCTGACAGTGTATCCGATCTTGGGGAGCAGATCGACAACCTGCAGAGAGTCAAGCAGAAGCTGGAGAAGGAGAAGAGCGAGCTCAGACTGGAGCTGGACGATGTGGTCTCCAACATGGAACATATCGTTAAGACAAAGGTTTGATTCATTCATTTATTTTGCTTTGTTTGCCAAAATACAACAGACAATCCAATTAATTCATAATTAACTAGGGGTAGTGATGAAGTGTAACCTTGATACCTTGGTATCGTGGTTTCGGGGGTTGGTATGACTCAAAGAGTGGTAGAGGTTCAACACGTGGTTTGTTCAGCGATACGAGGTAAACAGACTCTGGTGGTGGCAGAATGGTAAAGAAGCGACTCCTATAGGGTCAGAATTATCTCAAAACCATTATACTTTTTATGGTGTTGTTTTGACCACTATGTGAAGAAGCAGATATTAGTCAGAACTGGTGTTGGCACTAAGAATATGTGGTCCAATGAGAAAAAAAACTATCTTTAAAATCGTGTGGTCTAATGAGGTAATAGAATAAATGAGTAAATTAATCAGTACACTGTGATATGTTTAATTTCAGACAAACCTAGAGAAAATGTGCAGGACCTTGGAAGATCAGAATAGTGAATACAAGACTAAATACGAAGAGGGTCAACGTTGCATCAATGACTTCAACATGCAAAAGGCAAGGCTGCAGACGGAAAATGGTACGTTCTTTTATAATTTGGTATTTTTTTAAGCTAAATGACGTATGCAATCGATTTCTTATTGTTTTAAACCATGGAACACCAACACCAAAATGTTTATGATGCTACCTAAAACACAAGGTGAGCTCTCGAGGCAAATGGAGGACAAGGACTCCCTGGTGTCTCAGCTGACAAGAGGAAAACTGTCCTACACTCAGCAGATTGAGGACCTCAAGAGACAACTAGAAGAGGAGACAAAGGTACATTCTAGGGCTTCCCTGCACTTATATTTAGTTTGAAGGCAGTGTAAACAACTGGCCCCGAATAAATTGCAAATTTATCTGTACTATGCTAATCCTGTGATTAAATTTTTTATCAGGCCAAGAATGCATTAGCCCATGCAGTGCAGTCCTCCCGCCATGACTGCGACCTGCTGAGAGAGCAGTTTGAGGAGGAGCAGGAGGCCAAGGCTGAGCTACAGCGCAGCATGTCCAAGGCTAACTCTGAGGTGGCTCAGTGGAGAACCAAGTATGAAACTGATGCCATCCAGAGGACTGAGGAACTAGAGGAGGCCAAGTAAGAAAGATGGAGACTAACGACGCTAACCTAAACTCTCATTTCCAGAAAGAAAAAACGTAATTCCATCCTGCAGATCAGCTTTTTGTTTGTGCTATGTTGCTTTTAAAATGTAAGACGAACAAAAAGTTTGTCTGTTAGATGACCGAGCAACCTTTGTACTAAACCAAAGCACCACCGATAATTGACCAAAGGAGCACGAACATATCCAGCATCAACAACCGTTTGATTGTCTGGTTTCTGAAGGAAGAAGCTGGCCCAGCGTCTTCAGGATGCTGAGGAGGCTGTGGAGGCAGTCAATGCTAAATGTTCCTCCCTGGAGAAGACCAAACACAGACTGCAGAATGAGATTGAAGATCTCATGGTGGATGTGGAGAGGTCTAATGCTGCTGCTGCCGCTCTGGACAAAAAGCAAAGAAACTTTGATAAGGCAAGGCAGTACTTCATTAAAAAGACTGTATGTAGTATAAGGTCAACAGAGAAAATCATAAAACATTATATCGGGTTGATTGTGAAGGAATGATCCAAATAACGTTGAAGTAACCGTTTCAGTTCATGTTTCTATATAATCTGACCTTATCAGGGCTCTTTCACATTTGGAATGCAGGACAATCATAAAAAATGGCCCAACTATGCATTTTTTTTCTAAATGTAGGTCCTGTCGGAGTGGAAGCAGAAGTTTGAGGAGTCTCAGTGTGAGCTGGAGAGCTCCCAGAAGGAGGCACGGTCTCTGAGCACTGAACTCTTCAAACTGAAGAACTCCTACGAGGAAGCTCTGGATCACCTGGAGACCATTAAGAGAGAGAACAAGAACCTCCAAGGTAGGATCTTCATATTAGTTTTGCTTTTACGGTTTGCATCAACCAAGTCACAAGGCTAATGCTATGTCATTTTGTTTTGTTTGTTTATGGAATGAAAAACAGAGGAAATCTCGGACCTTACTGAGCAACTTGGTGAGGGGTCAAAGAGCATCCATGAACTGGAGAAACTGAGGAAACAGCTGGAACAGGAGAAGAGTGAGATCCAATCTGCTCTGGAGGAAGCGGAGGTAAGGACATGCTTTAAAAGAGGCAGTGAACCCAAAATCGCTTAACTTGAAAATCGTACTTAACGTGGTAATATCTCTTATTAGATCGCCATCATATAAATCCATGAGAGGATTATGCTCCAATTAAAGTGCAACACCGTGGTGTGTGTGCATGGAATCGTGGAGCTCAGTCTGGGCGGCGGTTTATTTCGCTGTCCGCGTCCAAGAGAGGGTTAAGCCTCTCGGACACTTGTATTTCATCCAACTCGCACATTATAACTGTAACCATGGGGATCACCCCATGGTTACGCTCTCTCCGTCCTAAAAATCTCAGCCCAAAGCAATACATTTTAAAAATCAGTGTTCAAATTTGATATGAAACAGAGGGTTCACTAACACTTTAAAATATATAGATATATACACAACTGTGTATAATGAATGAACAGCATACGTGTTTTGTAATAAGAAGCATTACTCTTACTAGGCCTCCTTGGAGCATGAAGAGGGAAAGATTCTGAGAGCCCAGCTTGAGTTCAATCAGGTTAAGGCTGAAATCGAAAGGAAGTTGGCTGAGAAGGATGAGGAGATGGAGCAGACCAAGAGGAACCTGCAGAGGAACATAGACACCCTGCAGAGCTCTCTGGAAGCAGAGTGCCGCAGCAGGAATGAGGCCCTCCGCTTGAAGAAGAAGATGGAGGGAGACCTCAATGAGATGGAGATCCAGCTCAGCCAGGCCAACCGGCAGGCGTCTGAAGCCCAGAAGCAGCTGAAGTCTGTCCATGGTCACCTCAAAGATTCTCAAATCCAGCTGGACGAGTCTCTTCGGGCCAATGAGGATCTTAAGGAGAACATGGCAATCGTGGAGAGGCGTAACAACCTGATGCAGGCTGAACTGGAGGAGCTGAGGTCCGCTCTCGAGCAAACTGAACGCTGTCGCAAACTTGCTGAGCAAGAGCTGCTGGATGTCAGTGAGAGGGTGCAGTTACTGCACTCACAGGTAAGATACAGGAATTATACATTCGTTCAATCACCAATGACAGATTCATTTAGAGACTGAGAATAACCAGTAACAGTAGAGTCTGCAGCTCTCATTTACTGATCTCTTCTGAATCTTCAGAACACCAGCCTGATAAACCAGAAGAAGAAGCTGGAGGCCGATACGTCCCAGCTTCAGTCTGAGGTGGAGGAGGCTTTGCAGGAGTGCAGGAATGCTGAGGAAAAGGCCAAGAAGGCCATTACTGATGCGGCCATGATGGCAGAGGAGCTAAAGAAGGAGCAGGACACCAGCTCTCACCTGGAGCGCATGAAGAAGAACATGGAGCAGACCATCAAGGACCTGCAGCACCGCCTGGATGAGGCTGAGCAGATTGCTATGAAGGGGGGCAAGAAGCAGGTCCAGAAGCTGGAGGCCAGGGTGAGTACTGTATAGCCACACACACAGACACACAGACACACACACACACACACACACACACACACACACACACACACACACACACACACACACACACACACACACACACACACACACACACACACACACACACACAAATCCTGCATTTCATCTCCCCTGGGACCTTTCTGTGTGGAAGTTGCATGATATGCAGGTGCTGGTTTCTTCCAACACCAAAAAAACATGCAGGTAGTCACTGCTGCTCTTAAGTAGTCAGGAAAGGTTTCACACCATGTTTAACCTTTCCAGTATACTTTAAAGCAGTAGGCTGCATATTTGAAGTAGGCTGCTATGGCTTTATTTGCTGTAGTTAGACAGCGATACCTAATCTATGAATGTATTTGTAATGGATGCTTTAATTGTAATTGTTGGTATTCTCAGGTACGGGAGCTGGAGACCGAGGTGGAGTCTGAGCAAAAGAAGAGCGGTGAAGCAGTGAAGGGAATCCGTAAATACGAGAGACGAATCAAAGAGCTGACATATCAGGTGCTTTATTCATTTATTTTACAAGCGCTAATGGAAAAATACTTCTAAGTGAAACTCCATTATAATACAAATGTCCTTCAGCAGGGAGAGTTGGCTCTTTATTTACTCACGATCAAGTGGAGTGACCCCATTTGTTGAAGTAGAGTATTTGAGTAGAGCACACAAGTATATCTATTCATATACATTTATCAACATTTTTCAGACTGATGAGGATCGCAAGAACGTCACTCGTCTCCAAGACCTTGTAGACAAGCTGCAGCTGAAGGTCAAAGCCTACAAGAGGACATCTGAGGAGGCTGTAAGTGTGAAACTTTCAGCTCCACTATCTACAACGTTAAGTATGCAGCAGGTAGAATGTGTGCCAGACCCTCTTGGGTGCCTGCTATTATTATTTTTGATATATGTGTAATAGAATATGTAATGTTCTGTGGAATACTACTATTCCAAAGTGATTCCAATAGTCAATGATCACAGGCCATAGTTCGGTCTAGACTACTACAGGTAAGGTTCAAGCTATTAACATGTCTAGAAGGGTTTGTAATGAACCTGGTTGGCTTTGCTTCTGTTACAACCCTGTGGAAACAGGAGGAACAGGCCAACTGCCACCTGGGCAAGTTCCGTAAGCTGCAGCATGAGCTGGACGAGGCTGAGGAGAGAGCGGACATCGCTGAGACACAGGTCAACAAGCTGAGGGCCAAGAGCCGCGACGGGGGCCCCAAGGTCAGTGGCAGACATAAAGACGATGATCATTTCAATAATTAAGGCTGCATTCATTATAGCTACTTTCACAGTCACTGTTTATACGCTATAATATCTGAATTGTTTACGGGACTTGTGGGCGACCTCTTAAAGGTGTATCAGGAAACCGGAAACAAATCAGGCCTGCCGATTTAAAATGTTTTTATTTATAATAAAGAGGCAGCTTTTAATATTTCCTAGCTGAAATGTATCTGGACTTCAGAGTAATTGAATGTTTGTTGTGGAATTTGATTCAGTGGCCTTTATTTTAGGATAGACATTTTAAGCTGACAGTTACGATTGTCCCTGTAAATTCACACACAGTATCGTATTGTAAATAATAAATGCAATCGTTAGTGCTTATTAGTTAAAGGCTATTTGCATATATAATTGAAGCGATGCGTTGACTCAAGCCTGCAACATGCATCGCAGTTAAGTCTAGTTGTCATTGTTAATTAGAATACCTCCACATAAATGTACCTGAAATTCCTTACACTCTCTCTCGCTCTAAATCTACTTTCTCTGCTCTCTTACCACCAGAGGGGGCTGGATGAGGAGTGATTCTACCGGAGGTCCACCATGGACCCTTTGGAACTGATTAGGGTTCCCCCGGTCCCCAATGTGTTTCTGTAGAATAAAGCGAAAGTGCATTCAAATATAATAATGTGCCCAGTTGTTATTTCATACAGCTGAACTCAATCATAACCTCTATCCTCATTACATTCTCCTTAATTGATTGATCATTAATAGGACACTTAGAAAGGAGAAAGTGTAGAAAGTGCAGCAGATGATGCAATTGTTTAATCTCAATAAGGGGAAAACAGAGATTGAGAATATAAAACAGTTTACTCCATCTGTGTGGAAGACCTAGCCTCGGGCATGATGTTAGTCACATTGCAGAGTTGTGACAACCTAGTGGATCATGCCTGCCACCCTCTGGTAATACACCATAATGACACTGTGAGTATGTCTACTCAACATTGAAGCAATGTTACCTTGAATGAGAAGACTTGTTGTTTTAAAAGCAGAAAAAAATGCGGTATGTAGAAATGAAACTAAATAAGACTTAAGTAGGAGGACAGAAATAGTCATACCAGAGGTTGTGGGAGGGAACTTGAAAACAAAATCATCCTATATAGAAAGAAACTTCCTAAAGTCCTACAAAATGTATAATGTTTTGATAAAAATGTATATACGATTATATTAATGGTGCCGCAGGATTTAATGGCCTCTAGCGGGGACAAACTGAACGCTCCCATCCCACTGCAGTGACGTAGGATGAGCCCCTGTGGCCTGTACTGGCCTGTCAGGTGAAAGCAGGTTATTCCTAAATGATTCCATCATTCACAAGGGATGAGGTTCATTGATAGATTCATAAATTGTGTTTAGGCAGTAACACGATACATCATATCTAACATGTAAGTCTTCCATGATGAAAAACGAAATGAGTCCCCTCTAGATCCGTTTGTCCATTCTGGGCCACTGTATAAAACATCAACAAGGCAGGCTCAACAGAACAGTACCTACTCCCTATCGAGCTATAAAGGGCTAATTCTTAGGTAACATAACAATTCTTATTTACTTGGGATTATACACTTATTAAAACCTACTTCTGAATATTATATTCCATTTCTGTAAAGTCAGTTCCGCAAAATGCCACTAAATTCTCCTTAATTCACATTTAAAGTTAACATATGGGCTTATTGTGTTTGTTAATGCTCTTAGATATCCACAGCAACATTTTTTTTTTTTTTTTGCCAAGACTTCAATGAAGGGGTACCAAGTAAAACTAAAATGACATATGTACTGTGTACTTCAGGTTTTACTAAGCTAAAGTTATATTGCGTGCCTTTAAAATCGACCCACAGAAAGTTGAAAATTTGTGTTTGTAATTGAAACAGTCTTTAGAATGTCTGCCTACTTGCCATCATTTAGCTGCAGGAGAGCAAACGCTCTGTGATGCTTTGGTGCCATCAACCCCTGGAAACAATGGGAACATAAGCACAGGTCTTCCTGGGCACTGCAAGCAACTTTTGGTTTCGTTCTATTGGATGCATGCTGAGGAAGAGCACACAAATATTGCATAGTTTGAAGTTAAAATATTGGATATATATTTAAGCAATAGATCACGCCAGGCTGTGGTATGTGCTCATTATACCACTGTTAAGGGGCGTTGTCCGGCCCCGACGCGCAGCGGAGGCAATAATAATCTTGGCAATAATCTTGCCAAGCAACAGGAGCATTGTTGTACTGATGCTTGTTTATGGGAGCAACATCCCATAATTATAACTGCCAAGCACTAGCTGTTCTCTGAATCAACCCTACTGACATTGACAGTAGCACCTAGGACACCTATGGGTTTTAGCATACAGCATCCCCAGGTGGTGACACCACCTGTCGCTTCCATCAACGGAGACGCCAACTGCCAACAGATTGGTCGAGCATCTGGCGAGTTTGTGAGAGGAACGAACGACGACGGAACACCAGACTATGGTGTCTGGAGGCATTGACAGCTTGGAATGAACAAATTTGAAAGCTTATTCCAATCGACTAAATTGAACCTCCTTATGAGTCGCGTTGGTGGGTAGGCTCTCTGGGCATGTTCTCGAATCACCAAGGAAATGTTCATCTTATTGCACTTTTAATGATGACAATGATTTCATGGGGATTTTTCATACCAGTGGGAATAATTCTTACTTTGATCATTTTTTTCCACTGTGTTTTGTGAATGTTATTACAGACTAGTTTATGGTGTGGTAGGTTAGCTTTAATCACATAAGCAGGCTTGTTAGTTGGAAGGAAAGAGCAAAGGAAGGTCATCCAGGTCTGTGTACAGCAACCAAACACAGCCCAACAGAACACTAAAATAGTGATGCCCTGACGAATAATACAATCCTTTTCGATAATTGTTGCGACGGGTCATGTTCTTCCAGTCACATGAAGCATTAATAATGGAAAAAAGCATTCCTTGGCCGATAAAACGGACTACATAATAAAATCCCAAGACCAGTATTGCACCTGTTGCCTCTTATCTATCACATATGCCATTCACAAAGAGACAGACAAAAAAACAAGGCAAGAATTTCACAGGGTTATCTTTGTCGGCAAGGCCAAAGGGGAGGGAAACAATGGCATGATGACAGGACGAGACAAAGGGTGCAGACTGAAGCCATTAGAAAAGTATGGGTGACCAGTGACCACTGAAAGTAATCCGACCCCTGTCCTTATTAGACAACGACAGCTGGAACCTTCTATTGTCCTCATACGATGCTCAGAAACCAAAATTTCGAACTCCATAAAATGCTCTTTGGTTACACATTGTATCATAATTTATATGTAAGACTTGGGTTTGGTTGACTTTGGTTTGTAATAATTATTAGATTCTGGGTGTGTCAACTTCCAGGTATGACCTTTTGATACTTTGTTACTTGGAATGGTCACTCGAAATAAAGAAAAGTTGAAAAGAAGACGTTCAATGTCACTTATCCTTTTCACAACGTAAACCAATGGTTGAACATTTTCAGCTAGTCTCAACAAGTAAATTCATTTTATAAATAACACAATTTACATAATCCATTATTGCACATAATATGTGCCTTTCAAAGGAACATATTTTTTGAGTTGCATGGCTATTGCTTCTTTTTTTATTGCAAATCAAATCATTCATTATTATGACTGGATATTGGAAACATATCATGCTGCCGGTGGGAAAAGGCCCTCCCCATGTTTGATACACTGCACTAACAACTGCACAACGTCTTTCCAAGAAGTTCATCCCCATATTTGGTTGACCGGCAGCAACCTTAAGAGGGAGATGACCTGCGGGCCATGGACTCTACTATTCAACTCCACAAGCAGACACTAACAGGAATTAGGGTAAGTGACACTTAGCTTATACACAACCAGATGCATTCTGATGTATAAGCTGTATTAATTTTCCGAAAGGCCAAATAAAAATGAATAGTGAGTTTTGGTGACATAATTCTACTTCTTGAGGCATCCTTCTATGCTTAATAAAGATGTCTCCTTACGCATGTAGTACATTTAGTTGGCGTAGCATAAAGGGCATCTGCATTGGACTTCTATGTGTCTCTGTGCTTTCTTACTCTGTACAATAACCAAGGGTTACAACTGTATACATGGCAATGTGATTAACCTGCAGTTTTAATGGATAATTATACAAAGACACTGAATTACATAACAGATGGTCTAAAACCATTGACTTGAGTCACTAGACTACAAAAACAGTATTGTTCATCTGCACTTATTGAATTATTGTGCTCACCAAACGATTACAATTTAAATTAATGAAAGTATAATAATCAGGATTTCTTTTATAGTATTTGGGAAAAGCAGAAAAACAGCTAGCGTACCAAGCGTACCAAGTAACTATGGACTATAGCACTCTTGTTTCTTTAAGCAGCAAGCCTCATATTAGCCTGTGACGTAAATAACATGCATTTTAATTTCTTTCTACCCGATATTAAGGCATTCAAGAGAATATATTCCACTTAAGCTGAATTAGCGCACACCCTGAAGAATAAACGTCAGTACTAATACTACTACTTACTAATAACCGAATGTTGCTTTCATTTTTGGATAATTTGCCGTTGACCATTCAGGGATGACCGTCTGCCTGCCCGTCAGTATCCTAGCAAGCTAGCAATAGATATCCTTTGATTTAGGGGGCCAAAACCGGGAAAAAAAAAAGCATCCAATCAGCATCAAGGTGAAAATAAACAATCTGCGTCAAGGTGACGACTTTAACCAATCAGCATCAAAGTCATTATAACCAATCAGCAACAAGCCGATTACCTTCATTCTTTTCTCACAGGATTTGGAGTTACCTCTTAGGTTGACGAGAGAGCCACTGGCGTTAATGTGGTTTTAAATGTGTATTATCATTATCACTTCATGCCAGCTTTATGTAAACAAATACAAAATAATTGTGAAAGTAGTCTCAATTGTCATTAAAACAACTTGCCTATTAAACAGCTTTAGGGTAGGCCTGCAGCTGGTTATTTTCTTAATTTGAACCACCGAATTAATTCATCATAGCTTAATGCAAACATTACCTGAACAGAGTGAATACAAGTAAATTAATGTATTGATTAGTGTATCTGATTAAATGCAGCCTATCTAATAAAAGCAACAGTACTACTTTGGGGAAACAGGCCTTCAAGAAGCTTAAGACCTGAAGATGTCTTGATTATTTAGGTACTCACATAATTTTTCTTGTAATGTTTGCTGTACAGATTAAATATATGTATGAATGCATAATGAAATCTCGCTGTCCTTTATGTACCTTACAGATATCATTAATTGTTTAGTTTGACCTAAAGACTAAAAAATACATCAAGAAAAGCACAATTTCAATCTATAAAAAACATACATCCAACCATACCTTAAAAACGGTGACCCTGTGTTCTGTACCATAACAGAGATGTACCAGATGAACTGCTATCTCAAGCCACTAGACAGGAGGGCTATAGGATGATAAAGCCAGGCACTGCTTCCCAGCCTGAATGAGGGCTAATGAAGATTGCATGAAAGACAACCAAAGTACACACGGAGGAGGCTGGCTCACTCGCTACACACCACCTCAAGTGACCCTGTGCTAAAGAACAGGGGAGCTAACAATAGAAGCTCTAATGGTCTGAAATGAAAGTTAGCTCTCTGGTGTCAAACTTGAGGAGTCAAGGTTCCTCACACCTTCCCTTCGTAAACGCGCACAAGGGCCTGTGGACAGCTGGGAATTGGACCTTTGACCGAAGGGAGGGTGCAAAGTGAATCAGTTTAGAATCAGAGTATGTGGTTGGGCACATTGTCTTCTGTCATAGCGTAGCGGCACTGCACACGTTTATGTTCAAGGCCCAAACACGGCCCACCTTTACACCAGACAGACATTTCAGCAGGTCTGCAGCCGGGCTGCCATGGCAACAACAAACACCTATGAAGAATTCTTTAACGGTTTCTGTTGATTTCCCTTTAACTATGGAAACTAACTAGTGACATCCTTGACATTGTGGTGTAGGCCTAGGCCTCAAACGTTGGCTAGGCCTGCACAGCTTTCAACCCCTTTGATCATGGTCAAATAGATTGGTATAAATAAATAGACATTCTTAACTGTAAATCATCTTTTCATGCAACTTTCACTTTACCAAGCTATATCTCTAAGGTTAAGATAATACAGACTATTATTTCCCAGGCGGTACATTTGTGAAACCACAATCAGACCCAAAACATCTTAGAACACAGTTAAAAGGTCAAGGAAAACTTTAAATATTATATATAATATAATAAATAATGTAGGATTAATCCTAGTAAAAGGGCTGGTAGATTGTGCCTGGTATCATTGTAGCTGTCATTGTAAACGTCAGTAAATGTCTTTCCTCAACACCTGTTGCTGCCTCTCTTCATGTAAAGAGTAAAATCCTGCGTCACATGTTATCCTACCCCTCCAAGCCTGCCAGTGAATAACCATCTCTCAGAAGGCAGCCAGCAGGACTTTCACAGGGTTATCTTTGTGCTGAAGGATACAATGCGATGCCAGTAGGGAACGCTATGTCCACAAGCTCATTGGCCTCTGTGTATTGGAAAACCTTTTTTTGTCAAACCCGAGACCTGCTGGACAGGTCTGGGGTTTTGTCCATGTATATTCCAATATCTGTGTTTTAACTCATTAAAACATGCAAATAAAACAATGCCCAACGGCACACTCTTTACTACAAAATATGTAAAATTTGTGGTGAGAGACAAATTTAGATAATTTTCGTCTGATTCAATTTCCACATTAATGTAAACTCACTTTTGATTGTATATCATTTCTACTGTACCATGGCTTGTCAATCATTTAGGCTCTGCCCGACACAATTTGTTCCATATTTTTTGTTACTGTGTGTTTAAGAGGAGATGTAACGGCCGTAAGCAAAAGTACTCAACAAATTGTGTGCGAAGCAAAGAGCACCAAACACACTTCATTTTAATTGTTTTTATTTCATGATTAATATTCACACCACTAAACAGTTAATCACATTGAACATCTCTTTCATACAAAATATTCATTACATCTCAGATTGAAGGGGGAGGAAGGTGGGGGAGGGGACGAGAGGTCGAGCTCTGTCTCGTTCGGAGACACAGGCTCCATTTTGTTGAGTCGTTCTTCTGCATGCTCCTGCCATGATGTGGGGGCCCGAAAGAATACTACAATACGGCACGTTACACAATACTGAAAAGTATAGTTGCCTTTCCTTGTCTCCTCTTTCATTTTTGTATTATATTTCCAACTGCTGCCCGTGCCGACTTACAATAAAGATAAGTATCAGATAAGTCAATGAGTGAGCAACGAAACAAATAGTGTTTAGCTAAATAAAAAATACAGCTCTAATAATTTAGACTTGTGATGCTACATAACATTACATTTCCCTTCAACGTCCCTTTTGCTGTTCAAACTTCGTCTTGAAAGGCCGAACATACCTTTTTATTATTTTGCTCACTTAAGCGTAATTTGAGTTTAATTGAGTGAGGAGGACAAGTAAGAAAAACGCTTTTTCTAAGTATTGGGATGGATGCCCAGAGAGTACGATCGACCCTTTGGTTTTCCAGGGAACATCAGCCAACAATCCCGGTCTCCCTGGGGATCCTCACTCATGTCCCGCAGAGAGCCGCTGGGAACGAGTGGTTTTGCATTTATTGTACTTTTTAATGTAAACAATTGGTCTACTTTTCACACAACTTCTGACTCAATTGGCTTCCTTCTGTAACGCTACTGGTGTTGGCAGATATGTCTGGGAGCTTTTAAAGAAGCAGTCTATTCTCTACCGAAGGCCAGAAGAACATGCACTTGTAGACGTTCGTGTTTACAGGGATGGTGGCAGTAGACGGGAATCAGGGCAAGGCAATGTGTGTCAGTAACCTGGGACATTTTTTCCACTGGTGATATATTGATGAAAATTTTGAGTCATCATCTAATTTGATGAAATATAAATGTATTTGTGTATTATCAATTGAGAAACTGTTTTTTCTCGTTTTTAAGATGAAGGAACTTGATTCAATGTGAAGAAATAATTTGATTTTGTCAGTTACATATTTGACTTTGATTCCGTCCAGGCAGGTATTCCGACACACAGTGTTCTCTCGCCAACTGTCTCACTGGGATCCAGCAATTAACCGACACTTCACTGTGAAGAACACAGACATCCTCAAACATGTATTTCATCTCATCTTGCATCTTTTAATACAATACAATTAATTATTTATTTTGACATTCTTCAAACTCGAGCAGCCCTTTTTCTTGTCAGGGGAAAAAAGGCAGACTCGGAAAACAAAAAGAAAAGCAACAGTTTTTCGCTTCCTCAAATTTTTTTCCTTGAATGATTTTTCTACTTATAGTTACCATGACGATAAGCTCCTTCGTCAACACCTACAAACACCCTGTCAAGATCCACAGAAGTTTTTGTGATTTTTTCAGTTGTTTTTTAAGTTATTATATTATTATTTTTATTGTTATTATTATTATTATTATTATTATTATTATTATTATTATTATTTGTGTTACTTCTGTAGTGGTAAAAACAAGGTAGTGTCTATATACAGGGGACGGTAAGAGGGACAACTCATTAGGGCGTTTATAAAGCGTTAAAGGTCAGAGTGAAAGGACATTGGGGTCCTATTTGTCCAAGTAACAGAGCAGGGGAACTCATAAAGCATAAAAAGAATCCCTGTCCTTCCCTAGTCCCTAATCTATATTTTAACCTTCCCTTTATATGCACAATTCCAACTTGGTTGAACTTTAACCTTAAGTAAATAAGACCCTGCTATACCAACTGGAACTTCTCTAACTAGATGTTTGGTGAAAAATAACTATTTGGCTATCCAACTTTTGAAGTCATAGCTAGTGGACCCAGAGCTGCTCTGTTGCTTGAACAGAAGAGTATGGAGGAGCACGGTGGAGAGCTAGGTGTCAGACTGCTAATGACCAATGGCACGACACCGCTGGCACGACACCCACAAGCACTAACCAATGAGCATCCACTAACCTGACCAGTGACCAATGCGAGGACAAGGAAACCTAATGTATCCTTCAGGATACACAGACAAATCCTTCCATTTAGCTGTAGGTGAGTACAACAAAGAGCTCCCGGACACGAGAGTACCACAGCTGTTTCTATTGTATCTAGGTCTATGTACACAGATAGCTCTAAGGACCATTCAAAGTGCCTTTACTCCAATTGTACTTCTAGAAGAAGATTCACATTATTGTTTTCACAAGAGTCACACCAATTTGCTATATATGTAGTTTTTAGCAACCCATTAATATTTGTTTAGCAGGAACAACGCCTTACAAAGTATTCTCGGAAGGTGCTTGTACGCGTCTAGTCTTTATTGTATTTAATTTGATATCTTGCTCGTTGATTATCAGTGCTACATCTAAACTGAACGATTAAGACTGTTTAGCTCCTGACTGCCCACGCTCACACCACGTAGCCGACATCAACATGGTGAATTACAGGGAAGCAGCTTGGTCCATCGAAAAAGGAACAACATCCTGTCTAGAATCAATATCACATAAGATGGGGGCATTTGAGTTTCAAATGGGGTACTGTACATTGCTAATATATATTTTCATATTTGAATAGTATTGATGGTTCCAGAAATAAATGTCACTTTATGCTGTGGCCAACAAAAAGCAGGCTTCTAAGAAGAGCATCGTTTTTTCCTGCTGTGGTTCTGAGTAATCGTGGTAGTTGCACGGTTTGTTTCCCCAAAGCCAGACTATCAGTGTTCCAGAGGCTAATCAGCGCCCTCTAAGGGCTGCACCCAGCAACAACACTTCACACATCTGAAACTACTTCGGCAAGAGGCCACAATCACAGCTGACTAAACCAAACCAACTGCTACTATCGGTCTTTAAAGCATAATGCATAGAATCGAGTGACAGAATTTTCAGGGGTTGCTGGTACTATGTCGTTTTAAATAAATACTAAAATATGGGATTTTATCTACAAAATTATATCACAGTGTTGACTTACTAAAGCTTAGGCTAGGGAACATAGGTGAAACTATTTTTTTGTGCAATGTACAGAGAAAAACAGAAATTGTTCAAATGAAAAGAGAAAATGTTGTTATTATATGGAGCCAATCGTAATTTCAATCAATTGTGTTTTAAAATATGTAAATCCTTTCTCTCTTTCTTAACATGGATCTTTATTTTTCAAGACAAAATTGTTTTCTAAATTTGGTGATGGTGTATTTTCCATGGTCACACCCAGTCAATCTTTTAGTATCACATTTAAAGATTACTTTAAACATCCAGAGACATTAAACAAAAAGACAGACAACCCACCACTGTAGTGTATAGCCTGTGCTATAAATATGCACGGTACATATCACTATACGTATCACTTTTGATAACGAAATATATATATATATAGCCCAGAGGCAAATTAACATAATTGCTACAAATTTGATGTGTCAGTGTCTAATTTCAGCCATTGCATACAGCACAAGAATTGTACACCTTAAGCAGGTTAGCAGCTAGCGCTATGCTAGCAGCTAACTACACATGACTTGACACGTGATGAATGAGTGAAGCTTCATTGTAATAACATGGACAACTGAGTATGAAATGTTACGGCTCTCTGGGAACATATGGTTATTGCCTTAATGCTTTCTTTAAGCCAACTCAGTCCTCACAAATTTGATCAAAATCTCACTCTCTCATTTTATGTTTTTCCTGTCACTGTGTGTGTGTGTGTGTGTGTGTGTGTGTGTGTGTGTGTGTGTGTGTGTGTGTGTGTGTGTGTGTGTGTGTGTGCGTGTTTGTGTGTGTGTGTGAGTGTGTGTGTGTGTGTGTGTGTGTGTGTGTGTATGTGTATGTGTGTGCATGCACGCGTGTAAGCACTGCCAGGTTAAAAAGGGTGTATTGCCGCCCAAAGAGCTGTAGCCTTTTAGGTTACGGCCGTGAAGAGGTCGTTGTCATGACGACCTGTGATGTTGATTATATATCAGACAGGACGCCACAACAACACAACTCGTTAGCAAGTATTCAGCCGAGACAATGCAGCTGTTATTCTGACTATAGAACTATAACGTAGTCTGGCTTCTGTGTATGTGTGCGGATCTCTCTGTGCACAATGTGTTTGTATATGAGTTTGAATTCTCCATGCATATGTGCGCGTGCGTGTGTGTTCACTGTTTCTATATCCCTGTTTGTTAAAGAGGCCTACATGTATGAAGAAAACAGCCACTGGCTTTACAAACAGGAATCTAAAGCACGCAACATATCTAGTAGAGTTCTGTGCTCCATTTTTGTGCCTCGCTCACCAGGAAGTGCCTCACTCAGCCACTATAATGCATCAATGGCAGCTGCCTGTCTGTCTGTTTGTCTGTCCTCATGTCTATCTCCAGGAACAAAAGTGGATAGTGGAATACACACAGAAAATAAATACATTAATAAATATCGTTTTTAGTTGAGAGTTGAGTCTCTGAATTATTATTTTAGTGCCTATTCTTGCTGCCATTGCACCTGAATTTGCTGTCTGGGACCAACACAGTTCCATCTCATCTTATCTTCTCAACCCAAAGGATACACAGCGATGATGTGCATCTTACCTCTCAAAGCATTTTAAACCTATGGCCAAGGCTCATTGAAACAAACAGACCATTGAGGCGCTTTTCAGAATTGACCAAGCAGTTTAAGAATGATCTTTCCTCAGAGTCTCGTCCCTAACTGTCTGTTAGCGCAAACCACAACGCACAGAACCAAATACAGGCGGAACAGTACACAGCACCACAGCTACGCTACGCTAGCTTGCTGCAGAAGTGGTATGCAAGGAGGCCTATGAGAGTGTCAGTAGAGATAAGCTCTGACGTCAACGCTGGTTGTCCTGGTGACTGGAATGTGCAGATTCAAAGCGACTCGTCTGATTCTCGGCCTTAATGGGTTAGCCACTTAGCTAACTCAGTCGCTAATTACCTAGCTAGCCTTTAGCGTGTTGGGGCAAATTACTATGATTTGTCCATAGAGACAAAGGGGAGAAAGATGTGGTGTACTAGTCTAAGAGAGTGAATGCTTGTGACTGAGAAAATGGTAAATAAAGTGTAATATAGAGCTTTAGGGAACTAGTATATCTGCACCTGAGCAGCAGTGGAACTGGGGTCAAAGTTCAGAAGCTCAAAAACTGTGACTAAAAGGTGACTGAGGTGTCTGAGAAAATGTTTGCATGGAGTACAGTGAGAAGAATAAGGACTGGTTATATATGGATTTACTGTATCTAGTCTAGTAGACGTATGTGAAATGACTCCCCCGTGGACAGTGTGAACATGCACACAAGTCAGGAGTTAAAGGGGTACTGTGGAAGATATTTAGAGGGTGTTTTGTTTAAACCTACTTGTTAGTTGTTTAAGTGAGTAGAAGACAGTGGTACCAGAAACAGGGAAACACAGATAAACAGGATGTGTTTCGTCCCTACTGCAGAGGAGAGTGAAAGGTCAATCGAAGGTCACCACAAGGTCAAACGGTGGGAGGGGTTTTAGCAGAAGCTGGCAGGTGGACCCTCCCAGAGAATCACTATGAGGCGATTGGTCGGTTCGGTGCTGCAGTGGGCGGGATGAAGGACCGTGGTTGGTTGGTTGGTTGTCTGTAGGCAGGAGGGCAAGCGCAGTTTTCCCGCCAAAAGGTTAACCACCATTGAGACTCAATCTTAAGAAAGAAACAGTAGAAAATAAACAGGAGGGAGTTAGCGTTAGGGGGTAATTGGACTGAAGGAAAGAAGCAAGAAAGATAAAAAAGGGGAAATAAATTAAACTTATTTTTCACGTAACACTCTTCAACAATACATTATTGATGTTTAGTCGTACAATATATGTCTGTGTGTGTACGTGTACATGCCTGTGTGTGCTATCTTACTTGTCTCAGTCATTTGTTTGTTCATGCTAAGGGGCTGATTCAGTCCGTCACCCCCAAAAGGTGTGCTGGGCATGGGCTCCTTCACCCCGTTCTCCTTGGCAACGCTTCCCGGGGCCGCCCCGGCCTTGGCAACACTTCCTGGTCCTGTCGTCGGGGCTGTGCTTGGGGAAGTGGATGCTTTGTTCTCAGCTTTCTCCTGCACAGGGAAGCATGTTAGCTAACAGACAGGCCTATACTGTACAGTATATCATTCAAATAACATAAATAAATATATGCGTATATATACAATTTATATAAAATACCATAACGTAAATTATCATTTCATATCAAATATGAACCAAAGACAGGGAGAAGGACGGGTACTACTTCTAAACCTAGTGGCAGAAATCGGACAAAGCGTTTGGACTTAGTACATGGCAGACTACCAGCACAGTCGCTCTATATCCTAACAGTACTGAATGGACCCGCTGCAGCCCTCACCTTGTGCCCGTTGGTGGCTCCGCTGCTCAGCGGGTCCAGTCCCACATTGTCCAGGGAGCCGATCTTGGACTTCGCCTTGATACTCATTTTATGAGACTCAATCTTCACGTCGCCACCGCCTGCATTTGAAAATAGGAATTGAGAATAGATGAGTCCAGATGATAAAGTATATCTCAACAGAAGGGGAAAGGAGAACGGATGGGAAGAGAGAAGAGGAGAGGGGAGAAGAGAGAAAAGATCTTTTCCTATCTTCCCGTCTCCCCTCCCCTCCCGAGGTGAGGAGAGGAGGGCATGGCTGACCTGGCTTATGTTTGATGTTGTCCTTGGAGCCACATTTGGAAGTCACCTTGCTCAGGTCAACCTTCCTGTTCAGAATCTGCACCTAAGCAGAATAGAGAGAGAGAGAGAGAGAGAGAGAGAGAGAGAGAGAGAGAGAGAGAGAGAGAGAGAGAGAGAGAGAGAGAGAGAGAGAGAGAGAGAGAGAGAGAGAGAGAGAGAGAGAGAGAGAGAGAGAGAGAGAGAGAGAGAGAGAGAGAGAGAGAGAGAGAGAGAGACACACACACACACACACACACACACACACACACACAATAGATATAGTTCACTCGTTCACAAGGACGTCCCACACTCATTGTATCACGGTTTCAGGAATCACATCAAATCCTGTTCGGCTCGCATTTTGTTACGAATCGTAAGTTAGCCGACGCAAATGTTAATGAGGGCGTCGGGCCGGCGAGCGTATCATGTGGGCCATGACATCATGTGAGCGATCGCGTCATGTTAGCTCGGCAAGCTACAAGAAAGGGCGAAGGAGGAACCAGCACCGCAATGGACGGGATCAACTGGAAGTGTTTAATTTAGTTTGGCTTAGCACAGGGTCTTTTTAATGTGCGCATGATAGGGTTGTTTCTGGGTGAAGGCCCTTGAGGTGGGGCTGAGATGCAATGCTCTAATGTTGACCTAGTTCTCCACCTTCACATCCTAACTCAGAGCGGGTTGAAAATGTCCTCAGTTTCTGCATAGATGCCTTGCACTCCTACCCTTCGCTGGAATCAAGAATCCTTCTTCTGTGTTCCCTCTCAAGGGTGAACAAGTGTTTTGGCCCTTTAGAGGGCTTAGAACGTCAAATAACTTGGGCGCGTGGAGCCCTTTGAGACTCTCATTAAGGGCTGTGCAAACCCCATTGACTTCCTTGACTTTAATTCAAGCCTTAGAAAAACCACGGCTTCACAAAGGATTCTAAGTTTATTTCTGGCCAAAGCACGTTTATGCAAAGTCTTTATTAAAAAATGCTAATTCGACCCTCAGGCCAACTTGTCAGGTATGCATACTCATGTCAGAGTGTGCTAATAATGAGCTAATGATAAAAATAGACATGCCCTTCACTGTCAGTGAATAAATGCAACCCGGGCAGCGGGGCGATCGGAGCTAAAGCTAATTCCGGCTGAGGGAGTCTATGGGAATGTGCCAGAGTCTGCCTCCAGCTCTGCCTCTACTTACGTTGCCCCCCCCGGGGACATGTTTGATATTGTCCTTGGAGCCACAGCGAGACGTGATGTGACTGAAGTCCAGCTTTTTGTGCACTATCTGAACCTACAGACAGACAGACAGACGTGCCGACACGACAGACACACAGACAGAACAGAGCAAGCAGGTGTAAAAGGCAGACAGACATGGCCACGAGACAAGCAGACAGACGGAAAGGAAGAAAGAAAGAAAGAAAGAAAGAAAGAAAGAAAGAAAGAAAGAAAGAAAGAAAGAAAGAAAGAAAGAAAGAAAAACAAAACAGTGCAGTGAAAAGAGCAGGTCAGCCAGGTTACGTTAATAGGAAAACAGTAGCACGTATGGAAGAGATTTTGTCATTAAATTCCACCTAGAACTAATGGGTTGAATGGCGTTCATCTCAGAAACCCCTCTTAGCCTATCACTAGATTCCATCATGAGGTTATGACGTAATAGTCAGGATTTATTCAGATTAAGTCTGTATATGCAGCTTTTTTAATATCCATTGGTTTAATATAGTAGCAGAAGCATTTAATTTGGCCTAGGGCCATCGAGAGGCAAGATTAGAAGGAAATAAAACATAAATACTTAAGCTATGGAGCTTTACAAGCACTGTGAGGAAATTACTTTAGGGAGCTTCTTATACCATATCTTTCCAGATATGGTACAAAAAGGTATTCAGTAAGCCCATAAGAAAAATGCTAAGCATAGATGTAGACAAAAGCAGTACATTAAAGATAGATAACGTTAAAATATTGTAATGACACTCCAGATTAAACCAATTTAATAACAACACATCTCTTCCATGAACAAAGATGAGAGGAGAGGACAGAAAGAAGGGCCGGGGCTGGGAGACAGAGAGACCTAGTGGTGAGACAGGGTACTGCACACAGCACAGCTGGGGTAGAGCCAATCGCATATAATCGACGTGCCGAATCCATAGCAACGTGTACAATGGATCCGCGCCGGAGGACAGGTGGGGGTGGTGGGGGGGGGGGGGGGGTAGCATACCTCCAATGAAACAATTCCAGAAGCCCTCTTTTCTCCCCTCTGTCCTGGCGCACTCGCTCACTACCTCAAAAGGACCATGTGCATAAACCAAACCACCAAACAAACACCTCTACAGGCCCCTTTGTCTGCATTGAGGGAGGACAGGGTGACCTTGAAGTTCTGTGAAGGGCATGTCCTTAAGTAGATGGGGTTTCTGCACAGAACCCAGTCTGATCGGAGAACCCGCTGACATTGTGAGCCCTGAGTGCTGTTCCTTTGAGTGTGTGTGATTGGTCAGGGGGCTGCCTCCCTGCTAGACGACCCACGGCGAACACAGAAAAGCGGGTTCGCTGTTCGCTCTCTCTCTGCTGCCGCGCTAACCACGCCTCCAGGATGAAACGCGCAGGTGGTGACGCAAGTGCTACAGACTCAAGGGATGAGTCACCCGACTTGTTGCATGACAACGCACACAGCCACACGCACACAAACTCATGCACTCAATTACACACACACACACGAGCACTCAAGTGCGCTTGCACACATATAGCGGCAACAATGGTTTGCGAATTGAATTGAGATCTGTTTGATTTTCGATTGCTGTTGTTTACGTATTTCCTTCCATCTAACATGGCCTGATGTGAAATCCGTCTTGAATCCTCATAGCTGCTTTTGATTTGGCTCACCTCAAAGGTTAATTCAAAGTTAAGCGTTGAATTGAGTAGGAAAGCGTTGAATTGAGTACTACTATGATACTTTTATTTTACCTAGATATAACCTACACATACTCCACAACAATATATTAATAATACTCTTTTTAATAATACTCTTTTTTCAAACATTTTGAGTATAACTCCACTCAGATTATTTTTGTATTTCTGGCCCTTAATGTATGATGTGACGATGATATGAAAACGAAAATAATACTAGTATAATAATGAGTTAGTTGATAGTGAGATAAATTTAATAATGTTACAGAACCTGATGTTTTATGAATTCCCGAGGGATAATGTACCATGTTGTTACCATGTGACGAAAGTGTCAGACAGCATGTGCATCCGGATATATTAAAAGAGTTGACACAGGAACTACCCTGTGTTTTACTGTGCATTTGAAGAATTCAACTCTTGACTCATGAATCAATATCAATGGCTGGCATGCTCTTACCTGTCAAACCAATATCTACACAATGAGGGCATGGAGGCCGTTCTTGACGGGTCTGAGCTGACACATCACGAGGGTGACGGTGTTGAGGATGCAGATGTGTGCTTTGACGTGTACTGTGGCTGCGCTTTGTACTGTCATGCGAGGGAGATGCAATGGAAACAAGTCTGTTGTCAGGTCCTGGGTGGCCAGGTGCATCATGGTCTTTGAAGTGTCGGTAAGGTGAGGTGAGTGAGTAAGGGGAGTAAGTGTTGTTCTTGTAGTTCTGGGCAGTGTTGTTGTTACATTACAGCAGAAGGTTATGTAATTATTGAGCGTTTGCTGAACGGCTTGTTAAGTGGCATATAGTAATGTAATTACTGGGAGCATGCAAGCAGAATTGCTTTATTAATGTACTTAAAATAATGCAAGTATGCTATGTGGATTTCTAGATGGCGTATGGTAATGTACCCACTACACAATGGGCGTAGGCTAGCCGTGTTAAAAGCAATGAATGGGTAATTGCTGGGGATATTGCTGCTAAGGTCATTAGCAGGTGTAGTCTAGGTGGATTGCTTAATATCCCCAAGTAATGTAATGCAATCAGTGTAAGCTAGGTTGATACTGCTATTGGTGGATGTTGAAACAAAGCAGCTCGAGATGGAGGTTTGCTGGGTGCAAGGATAAATGTTAAAAGGATAACATTATAAAAATAATAAAAGTGTATAGGGGTGTGGAGGGTAGGGACTCACTCTGGGCTTTGCTGCTGGGGTTGAGGAGTCAGAGGTCTTGCTGTTCTGGGTGACCTGGGGAGAAGAAGCACCGTCAATACAACCCCCAACCAATTACACACCACCACACTAGGCCTAAAAAAATTTTTTGTTTGGTTCCGGTTTCCGACCGACCCTGTCAATTTATGTGTGACCCAAATTATTTGATGAGTTTTATAAAAAAATAAAATTAAATTAAAAAAAAATATTTTTATGTAATTACGTTTTGGTACAGCACCTCTATAATTACGTTTTGGTACAGCACCTCTTCATTCTGTACAAAGATGAGCGAATTTTCTCGTTTTTAAATGAAAACAACCTACCTATCATTCGCTGCCGCTGGAAAAAATAAAATAAAAAAATAAAATAAATTCCCTACCTACCCATGACCTCAACTGACAACCAACAGGAACCAAATATTTTTTTTTTTAGGCCCTATATCGGGTTCGGGTTATAGGGAGGTAATGGCTCAATAGCAGCAACACTGATGTTTATCAACTGCGAGCCAATCAGAAATAGGGATGTATATCAACAGAACCATTCAAAGAGAATTAAAGAGAATTTAGTGAACTTAAGGACCAATCAAAAGAAGGGATGGTGACATCAATCGTAGCGAAGGACAGATATAACTGTCACAGACAAAGCAGGACTACTCACAAGAAGGGATGGATATACTAGTTATCAGCAGGATCAATCAAAACAAGACAAAAAAAAAGTAGATTGTGTTTGGAGAACTGCGACTCATAACACAGAGGCCCATCATTGAGCTTATACTATAAACCAGACTAAGTCAGAGGACTGCAAGGTTATGCATTATACTACTTTCACCTTGACAGAGACCAGATGCAGCGGCGACAGGAGCAGCCATCACAGGTTATGAAGATGGAGTGTGATGTTCAAATTAGCTTCTCAAAATACATTTTCATACGTAGTTGATATTGAATACGTCTGTGTATTCAAGGTGCTCAGCTACCTGGCTGTGAACCTCTCTGTCACACGCCTCACAGTCCTTCACATCGCCCCCCATGAGAGAAAAGGTTAGGTGTCACTTTGGATCGCTAACACATGCTGGCTGTCTGCCCTGCCATTTCAGGGTGTCCCTCGTCCACACTATGGGGGGGGGGGGGGGGGTCACTGGACCTTAACCGGGGGGCGGTTGACCTTAGATGGAGAGAAGGTTGCAGCAAAACGAAAAAATCATGCAGACTCACTGTGTGTGGGTCAGTGTGTGTGTGTGGGTCAGTGTGTGTGTGTGTATGTGTCTGTGTGTGTGAGACAGGGAGAGAGAATGAGCTACAGATGTTGACATTGACATTTGGTATGTGTGCGTGTTATTCTGTGAGGAATAGAAGCAGCAGGTGGAAGGCGAGAAGAAGTCGAGAGGCGATATACTGAGAGAGCGAGAGCCTGGATGAGAGAGAGAGGAAGAGCAGTAGAGAGAGTGAAGGAGAGAGACTGGATGAGAGAGAGGAAGAGAAGTAGAGAGAGAGTGAAGGAGAGAGACTGGATGAGAGAGAGAGGAAGAGCAGTAGAGAGAGAGTGAAGGAGAGAGACTGGATGAGAGAGAGGAAGAGAAGTAGAGAGAGAGTGAAGGAGAGAGACTGGATGAGAGAGAGAGGAAGAGCAGTAGAGAGAGTGTGAAGGAGAGAGACTGGATGAGAGAGAGAGGAAGAGCAGTAGAGAGAGAGTGAAGGAGAGAGACTGGATGAGAGAGAGAGGAAGAGCAGTAGAGAGAGAGTGAAGGAGAGAGACTGGATGAGAGAGAGAGGAAGAGCAGTAGAGAGAGAGTGAAGGAGAGAGACTGGATGAGAGAGAGAGGAAGAGCAGTAGAGAGAGAGTGAAGGAGAGAGACTGGATGAGAGAGAGAGGAAGAGCAGTAGAGAGAGAGTGAAGGAGAGAGACTGGATGAGAGAGAGAGGAAGAGCAGTAGAGAGAGAGTGAAGGAGAGAGACTGGATGAGAGAGTGCGAGAGAGGGGAAGAGCAGTAGAGAGAGAGTAAAGGAGAGACGGACTGAGCGACAGAAAGAGACTGAGGGAGTGCTGTAAAGACAGGGAGGGAAGGAGAGAGAGTGTAGATAAGAGATAGAGAGCATCTTAAATTTAACTGAATAATGTATGGCTGACACATACATAAAGAGATACATGCAGACAGACAGAGAGACGGACAGACAGACAGACATGGAGAGAGACAGACATACAGACACACAGACAAGACAGACAGACGGAGAGACAGACAGACATACAGAGAGACAGACACACAGACACACAGGCAAGACAGACAGACGGAGAGACAGACAGACATACAGAGAGACAGACACACAGACAGACAGACGGACCCATTGTCCCTTCGCTATCTCTCTCTCGGTCGACCTACAAGAAACCCACCCTGGTGAATATGGGGGGTCCGGCCAATCACAGCGGTGGATGCCACCATCTTCCCACCCCTTCAACTACCTCACTCATCCCCCCCACCCACCGCCCGGCTGTCCCCCTGCTGGCCAGGCGGTCCTTATGGTTGTGGTTGTGGATGCGGTGTGTCTCCTACCTTGCCTCCCCCGGGCTGGTACTTGATGTTGTCGGTGGAGCCGATCTTGGAGCGGATGTTCTTCAGGTCGGGGGTGGGCGTGTTGAGGGGCCGGGGGGTGCGGGGCGGGCGGGGCGCGGCCGCCGCCTTCTTGTCCACGGGGGTCTGCTTGGGCACGGGGGGCTTGGTCAGGGTCCGGCGGCGGTGGGACAGCTCGCCGTTGGAGGCGGCGGCAGCGCCCTGAGTCGGGGAGGGGGAGGGGCCCGGGGCTGGACGGGGGCGGGGACGGGGAGCTGGACACAGAGAGACAGACAGACAGACAGACAGACAGACAGACAGACAGACAGACAGACAGACAGACAGACAGACAGACAGACAGACAGACAGACAGACAGACAGACAGACAGACAGACAGACAGACAGACAGACAGACAGACAGACAGACAGAGAGAGAGGAAACAGTTGGCAAGGTTAACATTTGAATCCTTCATTCTGATTGGAACATTGCACGCATCACACATCTCAATTATGTTCTAAAATGCTACAGAACAGAATAGCTCTGTAAATAGCATAAATGTCACACTTATACTGGACTCTACAAATAGAACGGCTGTCAGCCGGCACATCACGCTGTGTGGAGAGAGAGAGGGAGAGGGAGAGGGAGAGGGAGAGAGAGAGAGAGAGAGAGAGAGAGAGAGAGAGAGAGAGAGAGAGAGAGAGAGAGAGAGAGAGAGAAGCTACCTGTGGTCTTAGGGGTGGCAGCTTTCTTGGTGTCTGCGGCTTTGCCCTCAGGCTTGTCCACCTTGTTACCTGTTAGGTGGAGCAGAGACAACAGTTCGGTATTACGCAGGAACGCGAGCTACGTCAATGTCTCCCCTCCCCCTCCCTGTTGTGTGTGAAGAGGTCTGATGTCAGACCGGGGTCCAAATGGAGAAAAAGATCCATAGTCCTGTGTTCCTTCTGCTTCGATCGGAGGAAGCTTAAATAACAACGGCTAAATGGAACCCCCCCCAACCCCTCCGCCCCCCCAGGGAGAAATTCAGTTATTACAGCGGCTAAAAATAGCCGATGGCGGTAATAGAAATATTGATATAGCGATATAGTTTGTGGGCCGAAAGTTATGGGGAGTGTCTCACTCATAACTCTGGGGTCCCCTGGAGGTCGGCTGTGACTCATAACCACTTTAGGAGCTGTGAGGCGCACGGCTGTGCACGTTAGGCGTATGTGTTGGATGTGCACGTTGGGGGTGTGCACGTTGGGTGCATGTGTTGGATTTGCACGTTGGGAGTGTGCACGTTGGCGCATCTGCACGTTGGGGGTGTGCACTTTGGTGGATGTGCCAATTGGGGTGTGAACGTTGGTGGATGTGCACGTTAGCCGTGTGCACGTTGGTGGATGTGCACGTTGGAGCTCTGCAGGTAAATGCTGGCAGCGTACGATTCTCTCACTTGTATTTTTTTTAACCAATACACTGACCTTCCTTTCTTTGAAGTCAACAGAGACCGACTGCTTAATTTGAATTTAGATTAGCTGGGAAACAAACACGCACTACATATTTGTATTCTCTGAAAAAAAACTAACAGTTTTAAACCACCCGGAGTACAATTTGAAGGCAACAGCATCATAGCAGATGAAGAGAAGTATGTATACACCTACAAAATATACTATAAAAAAAACATAAAAAAATTATACGAATAATTCTTTGTGAGTGCTAAGGCGTAAATATCCAAAATGAGTGTGCGTAGATATATATATAAATATACAGCAGAAAGAGCAGTCGAGTGATTCACCCTGGCTGCTAGCGTAATGAAATGATGCGTGAACAAAGTGAAAGTAAAACTGCTGTTCGGCCAACACAGGGGTGAGGCTGAGTCATGCAGCTCTGGGGCTCGGAGACGAGGTGCGAGATTCGTCACCATATGTGGGGAAAAGAACCCAATAAGAGGCTTCACAACACACAGTCCCAGTGGAACCTCGAGGCTAACGACCTGTTCTGCTGCTCAGGGCCGACGCTGTTAAATCATTTCTATGCCTGATCTGGCTCTGAGTCTAGCTAATGGGTTATATCTCAAATTAGCCACTATTAGCCACAGCTAATGTCTTTGAAGTAAGCGTTGGTTTTCATGCTCCCAGTTGTAATCGCCCCATTCTATTTTTAGGAGCAGCAGGTAGCAGCCATGGACCAACGCTAGGTCGGACAGTGCCTTGCATAAGAGCACTGGCGGGAGTGATTACCAACCTTGCCTAAGAGAACCCAAGGCATGCAAACCTTAACCAATCTAAGATAAGATGAGTTGAGACAGGCTCAAATAAGTCACGCTTAAATTAAACAAAGCGAGCCAAGCCTAACAACACAACCATGTGTAACCCAATATAACCCAAACTCATGAACATACAAAGTGTACCGTTAGTATCTTACCTGGGGAGGCGGGCTTATTGACGCTCGCACGGGGAGTGGGCGTGGCCTTTGGCACAGCTGGGCGTTTCTCGGCTGTGCTGTTGTCTGGAGTCTGTGGCACAACACGAAACGAGAGGAGGCAGCATCGGCGTGTCAGTGGTGTGTGTGTGTGAGTGTGTGTGTGAGTGTGTGTGAGTGAGTGTGTGTGTCTGAGTGTGTTTTGTGTCCTTCCAAGTACAAGGTTGGACCACGTACAAACCTCTAACGGCCACTGTGAGCTGCTGCCTCTGATGACTGTTGGCTTCATCTGTCATTATTTCTGTGTTTGGTATTCATGTGTGACTCACCTTGGCAGCCTTCTTGGCCGCAGTAGGAGTGGTCGCCTTGGTACCGGGGCTTTTTTTATTGGCCGAGGCGGTGGTGGGGGAGGGGCGCTTGGCCGAGCTGGCCTCACCATTGGTCGAAAGTGTGGATGGGCGGGATTTGGTTGCGTTTGGTTTGGCCGACCCCGCGTCAGGCTGGTGATGGTGTCATGTTAAGCATGCGATGGCACAGGACGGAGAGAGAGAGAGAGAGAGAGAGAGAGAGAGAGAGAGAGAGAGAGAGAGAGAGAGAGTTTCAAAAAGAGAAGAGGGAAGAGGAGGGAAGAAAAAGGAAAGGATGGAAGAGAAAACGAGAGAAAAAGAACAATGGAATAGATGAGAGTGGCATCATGAAGATTGGAGCCAGCAACACATCCCAAGATCAACGTAATATATCACACAAAAAATTATACTAATGGGTGGTAAATCATAAAATTATCTTGATAGCAGCGGTTCCAATGTTGCATCGTGGGTAAATTATAAAATTATCTTGATAGCAGCATTTCAAATGTTGCATCGTGGAGATTATGATTCTTGAAAAGATTTTCAAGTATTGCAGTCTATCTACAAATAAAAATTGACATCTCTCTCTCTCTCTTTCTCAGCAGAAGCATTGTGTGGATGGAGGTGAATTATGTCCTTGTCTGTCTTGATTTTCTCTGAAATCAACTTCACCTAATTCCTCTGAATACACGTGTCTGCCTGTGCGTGTGTTTGCCTTTGTGTGTGTGTGTCTCTGTGTGTGTGTGTGTGTGTGTGTGTGTGTGTGTGTGTGTGTGTGTGTGTGTGTGTGTGTGTGTGTGTGTGTGTGTGTGTGTGTGTGTGTGTGTGTGTGTCTGTGCCTACCTGCCTGCCTGTGTGTATTAGCCTCTCTTGATCCAAGAGTGTGCACGTGTGTGTGTGTGTGTGTGTGTGTGTGTGTGTGTGTGCTGTGTGAGTGCATGAGTGTGTGTGTGCGTGTGCATGCAAATCTCTCTCGTCCTTTACCTTGTTCTTCCCATTGGGGCTGGGCAGACCCTTAGCAGCGGTGGGAGACTTGGCCACGGCCTTCCCCCCCTTCTCCTCTTTTTCCACCTTCTTCTCCTCTCCCTTCTTCTTCTCCTCCTCCTTCTCATCTTTGTTGGTCTTCTCCGGCTTGTCCTTCTTCTCGCCCATCTTCTCGCCCATCTTCTCGCCCATCTTCTCGTTCCTGTCCAGGAGCGACTTCTCTGCCTTCACCGCCTCCTCCTCCTTCAGGATCTTCTCCGACTTCAGGCCCTTGTCCTGGAGCTCCTGTTTCTGCACCTCCTTCTCCTTCTCCTTCTTGTCGTCAACCTTCTCCTGCTTGTCCTTGTTGTCTGGTTTCCCTGGAGGGAGAGAAGCCCAAGGGGAGGTTTAATGGTCAGGCCCCATGAGAATCTCCCATGATGCATCATGTGCATGAGCCACCACCTGCGTCACGTCACGTACGCCCAGCTCAACCTGCGAGACTGATGTATTGCTATTTTTTATGAAGTTATTTTCTTCAATTTACTTTCCTTCTCCCACACGCACACACACCTTTACACACACAACACGCGCGCGCGCACACACACACACACACACACACACACACACACACACACACACACACACACACACACACACACACACACACACACACACACACACACACACACACACACACACACACACACACACCTACTCACACACCCCGACATACAAACACACACATACACACACACAAACAACATCATCACATATTTCATCGCCTCACTCATTTAAAGTCAGACCCGAAAAGGGAACCATAAATATTTTTTGAACACTATTTATGACCTATTTATGACTTCCCAGTGCTATCTGTGCTGCAAGACTTTCCATCTGACCCAGGCAGGAAAAAAAACTTTCCCAGAGCTACACACTCATGCCCAAACAGCCAGGCACAGGCTGAGCGACACAGCACTAAAAGGGTGAGCTGGCGGTCAGGGAGGGTTGTTGGTTGGATACCCAGGGGCTAGTGAGCTAGGAGTGTGGGCATGGGTGAGACTGGCAGGGACGTGAGGTCACGTGGGCAGATGGGAGGCCGAGGTGGGAGGGCGAGGAGAGATGAGGGTTAGGCAGACTGGGGGGGATGAGGATATGAAAATGTAGGACACACAGGGTTTAGACTAGAACAACAACAACAAGCACTGCAGACAGAGTGGAACAAGCACTCGTTTCCTTTCTGAGTACTGCATTAGAGTGACCTCAAATGTTTCGGATTTTCTATTCGCTGTTCAGTCATTTAGAGCAGACGCTTTTAGCCACAGCGACCGGTGGCTTTCAGACACACAGTAAGAAGTAAGAAGAAGGTAGGGGGGGTTGGGGATGCTTAAAGGTAGCACTGCAGACATTGGTGGTCGAACCCACGACCTTAACCACTACTGCTCTCCTGCGGCTGCCCCACCTACCGGTTCACCAATGGATGTGTGATTGCATACAGGCAGGGTGCAAAGGGTCAAAATGGCTGGTGAATGTTCAAATGGGACCAGAAAGTCATTTGCTTCCTGATAAGCCCACATGGAACCACTGTACACCTCAACAACAGAAGAACGCCTCAACATTTGTAAGCCGAGACTTGCAGAAAGCCCTCTCCGGGTAGGGACGATTACACAAGTCGAACACCTCCCTCCAGCCCCCAAAGACGAACCTCACCTCCCTAAATGGGGACATCCCAGCAGCTCCAACATTAAGACTGCGAAACAGAGCTCGCGACCATGGGTCAACCCTGGCGCTGCTCTCTGTTGACAGCGAGCAGCGCCAGAGGAGACCTGGACCATGGACACTATACCGGCCCAGCGTTGTGGAATGACGAGGGGAAGCACACTCTGACGTAAGATACGAAACAAGACCAACCACTCAATAGACGACCATGTTTTTTTTTGGGCCGGTGAGTGAGGAGAATCCCCCCCAACCACTTGTGTATCTCACTGGGGTTTGGCTGGTGGTGGCTGGTGCTAATTGTGTGCGCCACGTACACAGGGGTTGTGATGTTGGGAGGATGTTGGAACTCCCCAAGGTGGCTCAGGGACTCAGTAGGCCCCTGGATGGCCCCCGTGTGGCCCCTGTGCCCTTGGTTACATCGACTACGCTTCCTCTGTGCCCCCGCACAGGACACAGCACCAACACCCACGTCACTGTGTCATTAGGGGTGGGATGTTATGTGAAGGTATATGGATCCCAAAGTAGAACCAAACATAGAAAGAGAAGTAAATAATGAATATATCATTATATAAAACAGATGGGACGAAAGAATCAGATCAAATCTATATTTAATAAAAATAGAAATACGATGGGATACATATACAGCCATTATTAAATGAACTACATAGCATTATCGCTTTTATTTCTATTACTATTATAAAAATAAAAGGCACATTATGTGATTATCATGGTGATTATTATGGTACTACTGGTAGTATATTAATATAACTGATACTGCTAATATATTGATAGAACATGTACGACTAATATACTACTATTAGAGACTTCTGAGACTAATATATTTATAGAACATGTATGAACTATATACTAATAGTACAGACTACCGCAAATATATGAATATAACATGTATGAATTACATAATACTAGTACAGACTACTGCTTATATATTGATAGTACATGTATGACCTATATACTAATAGTACAGACTACTGGTGATATATTGAAAGTAGTACTTATATAATATTAGTACCGGCTACGGGACCTGGTAATATATTGATAGAACATGTACGGCTGCAGCCCAAGCCAGACAGATGTGTTGATCCGTCATGCTGGTGCTCATATCAGAATTCCTCCAGCCACTATCAGCAGAACCATGAGTCATCCAGACGAGAACTACTGGCTCTCTCACACACACACACACACACACACACACACACACACACACACACACACACACACACACACACACACACACACACACACACACACACACACACACACACACACACACACACACACGCACACACACGCCACACACACACACACACACGGATGAACGCAGACTCACAAGCACATAGCCTCATGCACACACGCATGCACACACAAACACACACACACATTCACACACACACACACACACACACACACACACACACACACACACACACACACACGGACACAGACACGCACACGGACACAGACACACATGCTCACATGCTTGCACACATGTACGCACACTCACAAATGCATGTGCGCACACACCACAAGAAAACACACACAAACATGCATGTCCGCACACTCACACATGCATGAGGGCACACACCACACGCACATACTCACACACAAAAGCTGTACCAGCTTTAGACACAATATAGACCTGTATCTGCAGAAGCACACTGCAACACAATGCTGCTAGCATCCAGCTTCCATCCCCCCCCCCCCCCCCCCCCCCCGACACACACACACACACACACACACACACACAGAGACAATGTTTCTTGCCTTTCTCATGCATGATATCTGTACACACGCCTCTGGACTGCAACTAATACAGTGCACACACTACATTACCCAAGGACACCGCCATCTGTGGCTTCCTAGCTTGTTTCCTCGTGACAAACACTGCAGATGGATCGATAGGTGGAGGGGTCGATATTGACCTATCAGAACCATTCAGTTGACCTTGCAATGGACAAGCTCATAACTGAATTACATGACTCTATGGGGACTTGGTAGAGATAGAGAGCGAGCGAGAGCGAGCGAGAGAGAGAGAGAGAGCGAGAGCGAGAGAGAGAAATAGGTGGGGAGATCTTAACCTCAATTTATTCCAGTTATGATAACCAGTATATTTCCTGTCCATATAAAATTGCTAGTTTTTTATTGTATTCGTTTAGCTGCATGTGGGCAGATTGAAATTTAAAAACAGGTTCACGTCACTGCAAAAAACACACATGTGCCCACTCATATACGCACAGGCAAATGCACACACGTGTGCTCACATACACACACACACACATACACACCGACACAGACAGCGTGCCAGAAATAGCAAGTCTATATTTGAAAACAGCCACTCTCTGATCAATGTTTCTGTTCTCCCTCACAACCAGAGACTGTGAAACACAGCAAGACAGATGGGGAGAGAGAGAGGTGGATACAGAGACTGATATATATATAGATAAATATAGAGCCAGATACTGTATAGATAGATAGATAGATAGATAGATAGATAGATAGATAGATAGATAGATAGATAGATAGATAGATAGATAGATAGATAGATAGATAGATAGATAGATAGATAGACAGACAGACAGACAGTCAGATGTATTCCTAATCAACTGACCTAAATGCTACCCTAGCGGCCTACAAAGGTCACAGCAAGGTTTCCCGTGGAGCGTGAATAGAGGGTCGATACAGCACCACAGTGATCTAAACCCTCAACACTGAACCCCGCGCTTGGCGGAACCCAAGACCTCCACCATCTCTACACCTCAAATGTCGCCTCCGTGCACAGTCACACTCCTACAACGCATCCATCCCATCCATGCCTCTATGCTGCCTCATTTGAATTGAACATTGTGCGGCTGGCACATTTGGAGTGTCGTCGTTTGCATTGCGTGACATCAAATTGCGCTGTAGCGTAATTGAAATGTCTCCTGAAGCTTAACGTTTGCACCTATTTCCATCGCTCTCTCCACGCCCACTAAACCTCTAAGGTCTCATCCAACGAGGGGCCCCGCTGGGGGCCACTTTCGACACCTACCCGCCATGTTGGGCCAATTGCTATGGAAACCGTTGACGGGCGGGACGACAGAGGGCGGGACAGGAAGTAGCACGCTGGTCTCGCAGCTGCCGTCGTGCCTCCGGGGGGGCGGGGACGAGGGCATGGCGGCGGGCCCCGCCGTCAGCTGGAACGGCATCATGCTCGCCATCGCCATGGAGACGCCGCCGGCCGCACGCTCGTCGGAGACGGTGAACGAGCGGCGCACGGCCGCGTGGGGGGGGTGGGGCCTGGTGGCCGCCGACCCCGGGGACCCCGGCGAGCCGCTGGCGTTGCCGGGCGACGGGTAGGACTCGGCCACCATGCTGGGGACGGCAAGGTGGGAGCAGTCGGACATGGCGCGCCGCACCGTTCCGCGCTGGGGGAGCTCCCGGGGCGGGGCCTCCGTGCCGGACCGGCACCTCCCCGGCGCGGCCGGGCCCTCGGCCTCGCGGCCCGCCGGCTCCGTCCGGACGGGGCCCCCCAGTCCGGCCGGCGTCCCGTCGGTGTTCTGGAAGCCCGGCGATCCCAGGGACGGGCGTCCGGAGGCGGGGTCCTGGTCCGGGGGGCCCAGAGACGGACCCGACGCCAGAGGCTTCTGCGGACCGGCGGCGAGGAGGAGGCCCTGGGAAGGTAGGAGGGGTGTCCCGGGCCAGGTGTCAGGGGAGGGCCCGGAGGGGGACGGCGAGAACGGAGACGAGGAGGAGAACGAGCGAGGGCTGCTGGGGCTTTGTCCCGCGCTCCCCAGCGACAGCCCTGCACCGCCCACCCCCAACCCCACCCCCGAGCCCCCACCACGACACCCTCCCACACCGCCGGCTCCTCCTCCTAGCCCCGCCCCCTCCATCTTCAGCGCCCCGGGGCCCGTGCCGGGCCGCGGCACGCCCCACGGCCCCGAAGACCCAGGAGGCCCCTCTTTCCCGCCGGGGCCTGGGCTCCACTCCCCCCCCGTCAGAGTTATCTGGGGCCCCACCACGGCGTCCGGGCCGACCTTAACCTCCAGCGAGCTCCGCTGGGCGGCAGCTGCTGCCGTCTGGGCCTGGCGGGGGCTCTCAGGGTGCCAGGCGGACGGGGGGGCCGCAGGGGCAGAAGGAGGAGGAGGTGTCCGGCAGGGGGCGGCTGGGAGGCAGGGGGGGGGTGAGGCGGGGCGGGTGGCGGCGGCGCTGGGGTTGGAAGGCGGATGCCCAGCTGAGGCAGGTGGATACCCGCCCAGGCTGCTGCTGCTGCCGCTGCCGCCGCTGCCATGGTGGCTGGCCATGCCTGGCTGCTGGACGTGCGAGCCAGAAAGAAAGGACATCTTCTCTCTCCCGTCTCTCTCTCTCTCTGCCTCAAGTTGCGCTCACTTGTGGATCCGTTTCTTTCCCTCAAAGCTTCCCTTGTCTTCTCTGGTCTCGTCGACCTGCTCTTTACCCCCCCCCTGTGTCTCCGACTCCGTCTCCGTCTCTGCTCCGTTCCTTGAGAACGTTTGAAGTGTTACTCCTCTGGCTGCCTCCCTGCTCCCTCACCTCAGCTGGCTGGTTGTTTTCCCTCCCCGGCGGTCCGGATCAGAGCGCGCGTCCCCGGAGAGCAGGCATGGCATCGGTATCCAAGGTACGAGCGGGTTGAAGCGCAGCGGCGGACGCGCGGCGGCGATGCGTGGAGGAGGTATCCGCAAAGACGCGCGTGTGTTCTCCGAGGCGTGCACGTGTGTTGGAGTGCGTGAGGTGCATGTGCACGAGCAGTGCGGTATGTGTCTGTGCGTCTGTGTGTGTGTGTGTGTGTGTGTGTGTGTCCGTGTGAGACAGAGAGACAGAGTGTGTGTGTCTGGTCTTCTCGGCTTCACTCTGAGCACAGCACCGATCAGCTGTGGGGCTAAATTGCACATCGCTCCCTCCCTCCCTCTGTCGCTCTCTCGCTCTGTTTCTCACTCACTCTCTCTCCCTCCCCTCCCTTTCTCTCTCTCCCTCTCTCATTCTCTCTCTGGGTCTCTCTCTCTCTTTCTCTCTCTGTGTCTCTCTCTCCCTCTGTCTCTATCCATCCCCCTCTCTCTCTCTCTTGCTCTGTATGTGTGTCTCTCTCTCTCTCACGCTGTAGCTCTCTCTCTCTCTCTCTCTCCCCCCTCTGACATCACAGTCAAATGACAACCTTGAATATTCTCTCATTCGCTGGACAAAAATCTCAGCTGCTAGATTCGGGCAAAACATGCACAACAAAACACATGCATGTCCAAACACACACACAATCAGGCACACACTCACTAACACAAACACACACACACACACACACACACACACACACACACACACACACACACACACACACACACACACTTGCACGCAAACCCACACATGCAAGTGCACACACTAACACAAATCAATGATGGCCACCAAACAACATCCTCTACACAGGAAGATGATTGTTGTTGTATTGGTTTTTAATTGATTGTGACCTGTTTTTGATTCATTATGAATTAATGAATAACCATTATCACTATGACTCCCTGCATCACTATTTAGATTGGTTCTACTCCATCAGAAAACATGTAGGGGAAGGACACCAAATTGTCCACTATGCTAGTTGGCTAGCAGGCTTAGCCGCCCTCCTGTTGCATTTGTGTGGTGCATTGTAACTCCTAGCTAGGCTAGAATCCCATCTCGCTCTTGTCTCATCTCTCGCAAAGGGAGAGCTCATCACTTCCCTGTTGATTTGTGTCACAATGATACAAATCAACAAACTCCCATCATGCATCTGTTAAGCGGTGTGGACGTGACCCCACTGGTACCCGGGTTGTCATCGTCCATTATGCTGACTCCATCTCATAAAAGGACAGCTTAACACACACACATGCAGAGGCTCGCAAACACACACACGCACACACAGACACACACATGCATAGGCTCACAGACACACACACACATGCATAGGCTTGCAGACACACATACACACACACAGACACACACATGCATAGGCTCACAGACACACACACACATGCATAGGCTTGCAGACACACATACACACAGACAATCGCACACATGCTTAGGCTCGCAGAATCACACACACACACACACACACACACACACACACACACACACACACACACACACACACACACACACACACACACACACACACACACACACACACACACTCCCAGACACAAACACACACATACACGTTTACAGGCACAAAGGCACATACACACACAAAACAACAACCCAAATTAATTGACAAGAGTACCCTGTTCTGCTTCAATGATAATGATTGAACATTATTACATAATCCTCCATAAACAATGCATTCACTGTACTCTCTCTCTCTCTCTCTCTCTCTCTCTCTCTCTCTCTCTCTCTCACACACACACACACACACACACACACACACACACACACACACACACACACACACACACACCACACACACACACACACACACACACACACAAACACTTAGAGAGCAATATACAGGGACACAGAGAGGGAGTGTGAGAGATAGAGAGAGAGACAGAGACAGAGACAGAGACAGATAGAGAGAGGGAGAGCGAGCGGATGTTTCCGGTGTGTCTTTGACCTCGATGGACCAAAGAAAGGCAAACCTTATGCAAGCTTTCCCCCACCGTTTATCTGATGAATGAAGCCAAGCTGACCCCTTAGAGACAGGTTAACACAAGAGGTGGGGTTGGTGGCTTCATCAACTTTTTAGTCGCCCCTGAATAGTTATTTGAAGATGTCTAGACCTCTCGCAATATATTAGATAATATATTATGTATTATGTTTTATGTTCCATTCCTGTGATGAATGGGTTATTTATATGGAGGAATATATCAAATTTTGGCATGCAGAAAAGGTATCCTTTAAAAAGAGTTCAGATTGGTTCTCTGGTTTTGTATCTAACGGAGGATTACTATTTTTCTCAACCGACTGATGCAAGAGAAAGGCATCTCACTGTATATTTTTCATAAACACTCACAGACACACACAAACACAATCACACACATATACAGACAAACACACATAAACCCACTACACTACACTTAACTAAACAGCAGCACACACATGCTCACAACCTCTATATTTCACTGATTTCTGAGTCGATGATTTGAGTTACCATGACATGCTGTGCACCTTGCACTGTGTCCAGTATAGTTAGAAGGTGGGCTTTAATATAAAAAGTGTTGAACAGATTAGTGCTGTCTACTCATTATGTTACATAATACAGGTAGGTCACCTGAAATGCCTGCAGCATCATGACGGTGAACTTCCAACAAAGTAAAGTAAATAGCAGTACAACTTTTAATAATAGTGCAATCTATGAGGTAATGGTTCATCCTCTGTAGGCAGTCAGGCTATGCAATCATTAGGGAGATGATAGCCCTCTATTCTGGATTGATGCAGATACCAATGCAAAACATTAATTAAATAGATATTTTTCTGGTTTGGACAGGTTAATGCAGAGGAGAGGATGAGGGGGAAGATATAGGAAGTGAACCTGGAGCAGAACATATGAATAGGTGATCTGACCACATAATCCGGTCTGTAGAGAGGAAGTCAAAATGTTATATCGATTTATATTTATGTACATACAATTCTTTAAAAGTCCCAGCCACCTGCCTGGCCACTGACAGTTATGAACGGAACTGGAGACGGTCCAAAGAGCCGTTCTAGAACACATGTGGTCAGAACACAGTGGGTCTGGGTCTGGTGTTCTGGCTGTGAAGACCAGAACACCAGACCCAGAAGACACCAAGGTCACAGACACTCCTGCACCTGTGAGGCAACATACGGACACACCCACACAAACCCACGCGCCACACCCACCCACCACACGCCACGCACATACGCACGCACACACACACACACACACACACACACACACACACAAACACACATCCTCACACACATCCACACACACAAACATATCCACACCCACACCCACACAACCACACCCACACACACACACACACGCACAAGCACACCAAGTTGTTTTTGAAACAGCTGTTGACGATGGATAGAGACCAAGGTACAAGGGGGAGGGGGAGGGGGGAGGAAGATTAGGTTAGAGAGAAAAAGGAGGGGAGGAGGGAGAGCGAGAAGGACGAAAGAGAGAGAGGGATATAGAGAAGGAGGGAGGGAAGTAGAGAAGGAGGATGGAGGGAGGGAGCTGGAGGAGGAAGCTGCAGCTGGTGGGCAACAGGGTTGGTTGGAGGATGAGGGGGAGGAGGGGGGGGAGGGAGAGGGGGAGGAGGAGTTGGATCTTGTCAGGTGATGCTATTTTTACCTCCCGACCTTAGTGTCTGTCACACCAGTCCAACCTCTTCTTCCACAGCCTTTTCTCATCCTCCCTCTTCCCTCAATCTGGCTCCCAGAGTCCCTTTGTTACCACGGTAACCGCCTCCCATGTCGCCTTGGCAACCCCACCCCCATCCCCAGCCACCATTCCTACCCCCCCCCCCACACCCCCACCTCCCAGCACAACCAGGAGCCATCACCACATCACACACATGATCACGCAGACACATGGACGCGCACACATATACTCAGAGACACATCAGACACACACCGCATGCACACACACAAACATACATATACATGCACATACATAGATACACATGGCCTTTGGAGGAGGCTATAATTATGGGAGCCACTCATTACCACAGCGACGCAGGAGTCTAACTAGCAAAGAAGAGAAGTGACGCGGATAGAGGGAGAGAGAGAGAGAGAGAGAGAGAGAGAGAGAGAGAGAGAGAGAGAGAGAGAGAGAGAGAGAGAGAGGAGAGAGAGAGAGAGAGAGAGAGAGAGAGAGAGAGAGAGAGAGAGAGAGAGAGAGAGACTGGAAGAGAGGGGGGGTAGGGATGGATGAGAGAAGGAATATCTAAAGAGAACAAGAGACACAGACAAATGAGCACAGAAAGCAGCAACAGAGTGAGATAAATAGAGAGAGCAAGGTAGACGGACTCAGGGGGGAAATAAAACTTGAAAAGAGATCAGGGAGAGAGGGATTGGAATGGTGGGTGTTTGAGGGAGAGTATAGGTTAGTAGACAGACGACAGATAGATAGATGTAAAGAGGAAGTTATATATAGACCTGACCAGAGAGAGAGAGAGAGAGAGAGAGAGAGAGAGAGAGAGAGAGAGAGAGAGAGAGAGAGAGAGAGAGAGAGAGAGAGAGAGAGAGAGAGAGAGAGAGAAGAGGGCAAGTGTGATGAGACACCCAGACGGGAAGTGAAAAATAACTCTAAATAGAGATAGACGGATAGAGGGAGCAGGCCGTCAAAGGTAGGTCAGGAACAGAGAGCGAGAGCGAGAGCGAGAGAGAGAGAGAGAGAGAGAGAGAGAGAGACCGAAAAAAGACTGTGCAGACTATATTCAAAGCGAGGACCGAGGCGTCTCTGCGACAGTGTGATGTCACAGCAACACGTCTAACCAGTACTCTGAGGAGACAACCACTGCTTACCATCAGACAACAACATGTATTCGTACAAGACACAACACACTATTTGTAAGTTACTCTGGAGTTTGCAAACATTACAAAATATCTTGTGATACATAGCATAACATAGTGTAACATAAACTAATATAGATATATTAATGGCTAAAGAGACCCAACAGACACACACACTCACATGCATGCACACCAATACAAACCAAGCAGCTGGCTTAGGTTTAAACTGCATTCTTAGTAAAGGTATAGAGTTCATGTGGTGATAAGCTGCAATGCAGAGCCAAAATGGAGGATCAGTCTGGTGTGTATTGGCACACAGAGCCACAGCCCTGCGGAGCGGGCATGGAGGATCAGTTTCACTGGTCTGCTGTGCACTGTATTGGCACGTGGAGAAACTGCCCTGCAGAGCCACCATGTGGTCAGATGGACACACTGCATTTGCGATGACGTCAACTTAATGGAGCTTAATCGGGCATAAAAGCCTCTCGCGAGCGTGCAAACATATTTACGGTACTTTGCAGGACTGACTTCTTCATTGGTTTTAATCTAAAATAGTATGTGTGGGAGACACCAAGGAATAAACACATACATGATCATAAATGGGTACATTCACTAATGCAACTGGTAGGAGCCATCCCATCATCGCCCATCCCCCTCATATACAGCCTGTTCATTGCTG